>NC_045967.1:55352037-55652037 GCF_010909765.2 Amblyraja radiata
TCTAAGGAAATAGAAGACACAATAAACACACGTAAGAATGGAAAAACACCAGGACCAGACGGATTCAGTAATGAATTTTATAAATGTTTTTACAACATAGTTACACCACGTCTACAGAAAATGTATACATACGCTTTTAAAGAACAAATCTTACCTGAAACACTAGCAGAATCAACGGTCACATTAATACTTAAAAAAGATAAAGATATAGAAGAACCAGGCTCATATAGAGCTATTGCTTTGTTAAATACGGATCAAAAAATATTAGCGAAAACACTAGCTAGAAGACTAAGTAAATATGTTAGTAAATTAATAAATAAGGATCAAACGGGATTTATACCTAAGAGACATTCATTTAATAACCTGAGACGTCTGCTTAACATAATGCACTCTCACAAACCTCAAGAACAAGAGTTAGCTATCATTTCATTGGACGCAGAAAAAGCGTTTGATCAAGTAGTACGGGATTATATGATTAAAGTATTGCAAAAATTTCAAATGGGAGAGAACTTCATCGCATGGATAAAATTATTATATAATAAACCCACGGCTAGAATATTAACTAATAATATACTATCTACGAAATTCCAATTAACAAGGGGCAACAGACAAGGATGTTCATTATCACCGCTGTTATTTGCTCTGGTAATTGAACCTTTAGCTGAAAAAATTAGAACACACCCGGATATTTACGGTTATAATACAAAATATTCAAATAACAAAATATCCTTATATGCAGACGATGTATTACTGTATATCACAAAACCCCAAATCAGTATACCAAACATATTAAATCTAATTGAGGACTTTGGATCTTTCTCAGGATACAGAATAAACTGGAACAAAAGTGAAATTATGTCGATAAAACCGAAAGACTCAACACATCTCTTGAAATTCCCCTTTAAAATAGCCACAGAAAAATTTAAATATTTAGGAATTGAAATCACTAGAAACTATCACGCTATGTTTAACGCCAATTATAGCCCCTTACTTAAGAAACTAAATAATCTAATCAAATTCTGGAAAACGCTCCCGATGTCTTTAATAGGTCGAATAAATGCTATAAAAATGATCTTTTTACCACAAATCCTATATTTATTTCAATCAATTCCAATATATCTTCCAAAAAAGTTTTTCAAAAAACTAGACTCAGACATTACAAATGTTATATGGGATTATAAATCCCACAGAATACAAAGAGCACACCTTAGTAAACCAAAAGAGATGGGTGGTCTAGCGCTCCCTAACTTTATTGAATTGAATTGAATCCTTTATTTGTCATTCAGACCTTTTGGTCTGAACGAAATGTTGTTGCCTGCAGCCATACATGTAATAATAAACAACACACAATAAACACAAATTAACATCCACCACAGTGAGTTCACCAAGCACCTCCTCACTGTGATGGAGGCAAAGGTCTTAGGGTTGCTGTCTCTTCCCCCCTCTTCTCCCTCTGCGCTGAGGCGATACCCCACTGGGCGATGGTAAGTCAGTCCCGCGGTTCAAGCTCCGCGGCCCGGGGGTGGTCGAAGCTGCCGCCCTCCAGTCCAGCGGACGCAGCTGTTGCCACGGGAGCTCCGGAAAACAGGCATCAACCTGTGACCCGCGAGCTACCGACGATGTCATCCACTGGTCCGCGGCCAAGCCCCGGATTCAGGTCGCTGCCGCCAGAACGCCGACTCAGCCACCGGAGCACCGTCTCCGCCCCGCACCGGGCTGCCCCCACGGCAGCGTCTCAGCCCCGCACCGGGCTGCCCCCACGGGAGCATCTCAGCCCCGCACCGGGCCGCCCCCACGGGAGCACCTTCCAGCCGGGAGCCGGTCCGCCCACACCGGAGCACCTTCCAGCCGGGACCCAGGCCGCTCTCACGGGAGCGCCTTCCAGCCGGTAGCCGCGCCGCCCGCACGGGAGTGTCTCAGCCCCGCGCCGTCCGCCCTCGCCAGAACGCCGAGTCGTGCCGCTGCCCGAACGTCGCCGCAGCTCGAAGACGGCCAGCCTCGCTGGCTCTACCTCTGGATCCTCGAGGTTGGTCGCAGGTTGGAGGCCGCCAGCTCCGCCATTAGGCCTCAGCTCAGGCGGGGAAGAGAAGGGGGATACGACAAAAAAAGTCGCATTCCCCCGAAGGGAGAGACAGAAAGCCCTGTTTTCACCCCCCCCCCCCCCCCCGTCCCCCCCGCCCGGCCCCCCCCCATCCCCCCCCGCATCCATCCCCCCCCCCCGCACCGACCCCCCCCCCCCCCCCCCCCACCCGTACCCCCCCCCCCCCCCCCCCCCCCCCCCACACATAACACCACCTAATAACCAAAAATTTAACTGAACTATACAAAGAAAACAACACAAAAAAGTAAAAACAGACAGACTGCAGTCGAGCCGCAGCCGTTTCACAGCGCCGCCACTTCCGGAATATATCCTTATCCTTATGTATTATAATTGGGCAGTAAATATTAAAAATATGATTCACCTGCTGGACAACTCTGCCCAGCAGGTGGATTGGATTGTAATGGAGAGAGAGGACTGCTCTCCGTGTAATACAGGAGCGACTCTCCTCTCACCAATGAATCTGAATAACAAAAATTATAATAAAAATCCAATGATACATAGCACAATTAGAACTTGGAAACAAATAAAACAGAATCTAAAATTAAGAAATCTATCTCTTTTAATGCCAATAGTCAATAACCCGGCGTTTAAACCTTCAATTATAGATAAATCATTTACACAATGGGAAAGAATGGGAATCAAAACGCTCGGAGACTTGTATGAATTAGGAAAATTATTATCATTTCAACAATTACAACTGAAATATAATTTGAAAAATAATCAATATTTTAAATATCTTCAAATCCGTGACTATCTGAAAAAATACACAAAAGACTATCATAACATGTCCCCAGACTTATTGGATGAAGCCATGAAGACAAAGGCTGAATCAGCAAATCTAATATCATACTTATACAACATTATTTTAAATATAGAAATACCTACAACCGATGGTATTAGAAGAGACTAGGAACAAGAACTAGCTATAAAAATTTCAAAAGAGAGCTGGATAAACACTCACTATATGTGCATAAATGCTCGATCAACGTACGACATACTCTAATTCAATATAAAACATTACATAGACTATATTATTCAAAAACTAAAATAAATAAACTTTTCCCCAATGTCTCACCCATTTGTGATAAATGTCAGTCACAAGAAGCTACCATAGCGCACTCTTTTGTTTTTTGTATAAAAATCCAAAAATTCTGGAACGAAATATTTGAAATCTTCACAAAGTTATTTCAAATAAAACTTGTACCAAAAGCAGAATGGATCATTTTTGGAATATCGGAAGGTAACCCTGAATTAAATGTGTTTCAAAAGAACTTACTTAATTACGGGCTAATAATGGGGGAAAAAGCTTATACTCAAATTTTGGAAAAAAATGCTCCAATACCAACAATAAAAATGTGGATTTCAAACATGTTCGAAACACTACACTGGGAAGAGATGAGACTCCTCCTAGCAGGCAAAGCAGACCACTTCCAAAAGACGTGTTCTGCATTTACGGAACTATTACGAGCATAAGGTGCAATAGTAATTTAAAATATAAATGGTACCAGGATCTGGTAACGGGGGGTATAAAATAAAGTAAAAAAAAAAAACACGGTTGTTATATAGTTTTGTGTTACAATAGAGCGATTGTTTTTCCTTTTTTTTTCTTTTCTTTCTAGGGTCTTATTTCCTTTCTTTACTTCCTTCTCTAACTTCTTCCCTAAGGGGCTTTCGTTTCCCAACACTTTCCTGCACCTTCACGATTCTTGCTCACTTTCCTTACTTCTTTTATTTCTATCTTTTTTAAAGCTCGAAAAACGAAGTGGTACAACAAATGTAATAAGATATATCTGATGTGTATTATTGTAATTTACTGTACTTCTAATGAAAATTAAATAAATTTAAAAAATTTAAAAAAGACTTAATCCCACTTCTGACACCATGTAATGAGTGACTCGAACACACATCAAGGTACAACACATATTTATTAAGTCTACATTCAGCAAGAATCTGCAGTCATCACAACTCCGATCTGCTACTCCTTCTAACTAGCGTAAGCAGGCTCTTGATAATATGAAGTACACAGCAGGCGGAGTCATTACTAACAAACACTATAATTGGCTAGTATGAAATAACCAATCTACAGGCTGAATGGCCTAATTCTGCTCTTAGAACCTATGAACATATGAACTATAGATAAGCACATGTTGGATACGGTGCAAGTGTATAACTATAGACAATAGGTGCAGGAGTAGGCCATTTTGGCCCTTTGAGCCCAATGTGATCATGGCTGATCATCCCCAATCAGTACCCCGTTCCTGCCTTCTCCCCATATCCCCTGACTCCTCTATTTCTAAGAGCCCTATCTAGCTCTCTCTTGAAAGCATCCAGAGAACCGGCCCCCACCGCCCTCTGAGGCAGAGAATTCCACAGACTCACAACTCTCTGTGTGAAAATCTGTGTGATTCAATGTGATCATGGCTGATCATCCTGCCTTCTCCCCATATCCCTTGATTGCACCAGCCCAAAGACCTAAATCTAACTCTCTTTTGAATGCATCCAGCCAGTCGGCCTCCACTGCCTTCTGAGGCAGAGGATTCCACAGATTCACAAGTCTCTGATTGCGTTTGGCTCAAGTTTTTCCTCAACTTTCAAAAAAGTGTTTCCTCATCTCCGTTCTAAATGGCTTAGCTCTTATTCTTAAACTGTGGCCCCTGGTTCTGGACTCCCCCAACATCGGGAACATTTTACCTGCATCTAACGTGTCCAATCCCTTAATAATGTTTCTATAAGATCCCCTCTCATTCTTCTAAATTCCAGTGAATATAAGCCCAGTCGCTCCATTCTCTCATCGTATGACAGTCCCGCCATCCCGGGAATTAACCTTGTAAACCTACGCTGCACTCCCTCAATAGCAAGAATGTCCTTCCTCAAATGACGGAGTTAATGAGTGACTCAGCCTCTCTGTGCCTGTCTGCAGTTCCTTGTTCCCCCGTTAGAGCGGTTTGCAGGTTTCTTGTTAAGGTGGTGACGGGTTTATAATTGGACCTTGTGTACGTGGTCCTGGCAAGGCAGGGGTCAGACTTCTGTGCCGGCCTGCAGGTTCGGGTGTTAATGCAGAGCAGACACTTCACCAGGGAGCAACGTTACAAATTACACAAACCCGTCAACGCAATTCTGCCCCCCTTCCATCCCGCCCGAGTAACCTCGATGAAAGGCCTCCTCCGTGTTCACGCCATTTCTGGCGTCGACGCCCTCAACTTGGCCGTTTGAAGGCGATCTGGTCTGGTGTCTGTGAGCCACATCTGGCCACCTTGTTTATTGAGTGTTGCATTAGACAGCAGCGTACACTCCACGGGGCAGTCTCCACTCTCTTCATCCCAGCCAGCCACCGTTTAACTGACCCTGATAGAGACACAAAGCGCTGGAGAAACTCGGCCGGTCGGGCAGCATCTCTGGAGAACGTGGATAGGTTCGGCCTGAAGGCCTATAACATCAACTATTCATGATGGAGAATCTCGGCGGGGCGGGCAGCATCTGGAGAGAACACGAATGGGTGAAGTTTTTGGTCAGGACCATTCTTCAGACTGATTGTATGGGGAGGGAGAACTCTGGTGCAGTGGTAGAGTTGCTGCCTCACAGCGCCAGAGACCCGGGTTCGATCCCGACTACTGGTGCTGTCTGTACGGAGTTTGCACGTCCTCCCCGTGACCCGCGTGGGTTTCTCCGGGATCTCCTGTTTCCTCCCACACTCCAAACACATACAGGTTTGTTGGTTAGTTGGCTTGGTGGAATTGTACATTTTCCCTGTGTGTGTGTGTGTGTGGAATAGAGTTAGCATGCGGGGATCGCTGGTCGGCGCGGACTCGGCGGGCCGAAGGGCCTGTTCCGTGCTGTATCTATAAACTAAACTGAACCAAATTAAAAAAAACATGTTTCATCAGCTACCTAAACACCAAATAAATTACTTTCCAATTAAAAACACATCTGTTAAAAATAAATGTAACAAACAAATACTGAATCAATTGTATGTAAATAATTACCAATCCAATCGATTACTTGTCAGGTGAGCTGGACACAGTTGGAAATGTCTTGTGGCCCCTTCGCGCTGATTACTTGAGATCAATAATTTATGCCAATGGAAGTTAATAAGTCCATGGGGAAATGAAGGTCTGGGTTACAAGGTGGGACATCGGGAAACTAATTTAGAAAACATCAAGGCAACATCATACCATGAGTGGACAACACAACGGTGGCGTGTAGCAACATATCCATCATCTCGAAGCAGCTACTTCATCACACCAGCAAACTGATTATGCCATTGCTTAGATACAATGCTCGAACACCAGTGACAATGAGTCTCATCGCAAATAGGTAGACAAAAGTACTGGAGAAACTCAGCGGGTGCAGCAGCATCTATGGAGCGAAGGAAATAGGCAACCTTTCGGGCCGAAACTCCTCTTCAGACTGATGGGGGGTGGGGAGAGGAAAGGGAAAAGGAAGAGGAGGAGCCCGAGGGCTGAGGGAGAGCTGAGAAGGGGTGGAGACAGCAAGGGCTACCGGAAATTGGAGAATTCAATGTTTATGCCGCTAGGGTGCAGACTGCCCAAGCGGAATATGAGGTGCTGCTCCTCCAATCTCCGGTGGTGCTCACTCTGGCCATGGAGGAGGCCCAGGACAGAGAGGTCAGATTTGGAATGGGAGGGGGAGTTGAAGTGCTGAGCCACCGGGAGATCAGGTATGTTAATGCGGACCAAGCGGAGGTGTTGGGCGAAACGATCGCCAAGCCTACGCTTGGTCTCACCGATGTTGATAAGCTGACATCTAGAGCAGCGGATGCAATAGATGAGGTTGGAGGAGGTGCAGGTCTGTCGCACCTGGAACGACTGCTTGGGTCCTTGAATGGAGTCGAGGGGGGAGGTAAAGCGACAAGTGTAGCATCTCTTGCGGTTGCATCATAAGTCTAATTTAGTTTTAGAGATAACAGCGCGATACACAGGCCCTTCGGCCCACCGAGTCCGCGCCGACCAGCGATCACCCCGTACACTAACACTGTCCTACACGCACTAGGGACAATTTACAATTTACATTTTACACCGAGCCAATTAACCTACAAACCTGTACGTCTTTGGAGTGTTGGGAGGAAACCGACGATCCCGGAGTAACCCTCGCGGGAGAGAACGTGCAAACTCCGTGCAGACAAGCACCCGCAGTCGGGATCGAACCCGGGTCTCCGGCACCGTAAGCGCCGTAAGGCAGCAACTCTACCGTGCCGCCCGTAATAGACAATAGGTGCAGGAGTAGGCCATTCGGCCCTTCGAGTCAGCACCACCATTCAATGTGATCATGGCTGATCATCCACAATCAGTACCCCTTTCCTGCCTTCTCCCCATATCCCCTGACTCCGCAATCTTTAAGAGCCCTATCTAACTCTCACTTCAAAGTATCCAGAGAACCAGCCTCCACCGCCCGAGGCAGAGAATTCCACAGACTCACAACTCTCTGTGAGAAAAAGTGTTTCCTCATCTCTGTTCCAAATGGCTTACTCCTTATTCTTAAACTGTGGCCCCTGGTTCTGGACTCCCCCCAACTTCGGGAACATGTTTCCTGCCTCTAGTGTGTCCAAGCCCTTAACAACCTTATATGTTTCAATGAGATATCCTCTCATCCTTCTAAACTCCAGAGTATACAAGCCCAGCCGCTCCATTCTCTCAGCATATGACAGTCCCGCCATCCCGAGAATTAACCTTGTAAACCTACGCTGGGCTCCCTCAATAGCAAGGTGCTGGGGTTTATACCAAAGATAGACACAGAATTCTGTTTTCTGTACATCCCGTACTGACAGGGGTGATTGTGCTTATGTACAGGGATATGTCTTGTGGATCTGCATGCAAAAAAATGTATTTCACTGCCTGCCGGTACACGTGACAATAAAGAGTCCATTGAAAATGTTGGAGTAACTCAGCGGGTCAGGCAGCATCTCTGGAGAACATGGATAGGTGACATTTTGGGTCGGGACCCTTCTTCAGACATATAAACATCTAACTCGGTGCCGCAGAGGTAGAGTTGCTGCCTTACAGCGCCTGAGGCCCGGGTTCGATCCTGACTATGGGTGCTGTCTGTATGGAGTTTGCACGTTCCCCCCCCCCCCCCCCCCCCCCCGTGAATGCGTGGGTTTTCTCCGGGTGCTCTGGTTTTCTCCCACTCCAAAGATGTGCAGGTTTGTAGGTTGATTGGCTTTGATACATTGCACAATATAAAAGTGAGATAATATGGAACTGGTGTACAGGGGTCGCAGGTCGGCACGGTCTCGGTGGGCCGAAGAGCCTGTTTCAGCGTTGTATCTCAAAGCTAAACTAAGCTGAACACCTCCACTCAGTCCGCCTAGACCCACATGATCCCCTGGTTGCTAAACACTTTAACTCCCCCTCCCATTCCCACATTGACCTTTCTGTCCTGGGCCTCCTCCATTGTCAGAGTGAGGCCTAGTGAAAATTGGAGGAACAGCACCTCATATTTCGCTTGGGCAGCTTACACCCCAGTGGTATGAATATTGACTTCTTTAACTTCAAGTAACCCTTGCATTCCCTCTCTCTCTCCATCCCTCACCCATTCCTGACCAGTTCTCTGACCAGTCTGACTGTCCTGCTTAAATGTTAACTTTCTATGCCTCGTTGTCACCTTCCCCTCGCTAACAATGATCTATTTGTGCATTTTCCTTGATCTGCATCCCCTTTGATGTATCATTTTCACACCTTACCCTTCCTTATCTCTATGTCTCCCTCTCCCCTGACTCAGTCAGAAGAAGGATCTCGACCCAAAATGTCGCCCATTACTTCTCTCCGGAGATGCTGCCTGTCCCGCTGAGATACTCCAGCATTTTGTGTTTATCTTCAGTGTAAACCAGCATCTGCAGTTCCTTCCTAAACTAAACAGAGAACGGTGGCGCAGAGGTAGAGTCCGTGTTCAATCCTGGCTACCAGTGCTGTCTGTACGGAGTTTGCACGTTCTCCCCGTGACTGCCTGGGTTTTCTCCAAGATCTTCGATTTCCTCCCACACTCCAAAGAAGTACAGGTATGTAGGTTAATTGGCTTGTTGTAAGTGTGAATTGTCCCTAATGTGTGTAGGATAGTGTTAGTGTGCGGGGATCGCTGGTCGGCGCGGACTCGGTGGGCCGAAGGGCCTGTTTCCGCGCTGTATCTCCAAAATGAACTAAACTAAATGAAACTCCCTTCCAACACGGCCCTGGGAGAGCGATGAACAACACATGTGGCTGTGATAGTGAGATCCAGATCCCCCAAAAAAATAGGATAAATAAATAAAAAGCTTTATAAATTAGTGCATGACTCCATCCAGTGGTAAAAGCACAATGTCATATTTCTCTCATTTCTTTCACCAAATATAGAACAGAACATCATTTTTTAAACAGCCTGATATCAAACTTGTCGGTTCTGAAGAAGGGTCCCGACCCGAAACGTCGCCCATCTTTATCGTCCACAGATGCTGCCCGACCCACTGAGTTTCTCCAGCAATTTGTGTCTATCGTCAGAGTACAAAGAGGTGTTCCACATATCACAGATAAAGATAGCAAAACGTGATTAAATATATTTTAAAGACTTATAATGGTAAAGTTTGCTTCAAGTTTATTGAGGTTGGAGGTTAAGGGCGACACGTTGGCGCAGCGGTAGAGTTGCTGCCTTTCGGTGCCCGGGACCCAGGTTCGATCCTGACTGCCGATGTGTGTGCCTGGTATTAGACTCCCTGTGTCTATGCCTGGTACTCTGTGTTGAACAGGGTGGGAAAATGAAACGTAAAATCCACCTGGATTCTAAAACCAAAGGGTTGCATTGCTCAAATAAACCAGTAACAACTGGTCACAAGCACTTCGCACGAAGCCGGAAATAGGTGAAATATTTTTTTGCAGAGAGTTCTGGGGCCAGATCTACCAAATGCTTTCTAATCAGGTTGCAACCATGCATAGATTATCACATTAGCAGGCAGCCCACTGCCAAGATACTTAGCCAACAGAGATTAAGTTTGGAAGTTTGTTTAGTTTAGTTGAGTTTAGTTTAGAGATACAGCGCGGAAACAGGCCCTTCAGTCCACCGAGTCCGCGCCGATCAGTGATCACCCTGAACACTCATTCTTTCCTACACTCTAAAAAATGCTTCAATTTTTACCGAAGGGGTGTGGGGGGTGTGAGGGGGGGGAGGGGGGTGGGGATGGGAGTGTGGGGGAGGGGGGTTGTGGGGGAATGAGGGGGGGGGGTGGGTGGGAAGGGGGGGGGGGTGTGAGGGAGGGGGTGGGGTGAGGGGGTGTGGGGGAGGGGGTGGGGGAGGGGGGTGTGGGGGGGAGGGGGGGTGGGTGAGGGGTGGGTGTGGGGGAGGGGGTTGGGTGAGGGGGTGTGGGGGGAGGGGGTTGGGTGAGGGGGGGTGTGGGGGAGGGGGGGGTGGGGAGGGGGGGTGGGGGGTGGTGGGGAGGGGGAGGGTGGGTGGGGGAGGGGGGGTGGGGGTGGTGTGAGGGAGGGGGGTGGGGGAGGGGGTGTGGGGGAGGGGGATCCTTCAAACCCTTCATAACTGTTGTACTATTTCACTGATCGGAACAATACATATTTGACGCAGCAGAAAAGAATGGTGAGTAAGGTGGCGAAAAATCATAGCGCTATGGGGGATCGTTTTTGCGTAAATTTAATTACAACGCAGTCAGAAAGTGGTCAAGATGAGAGTTTTAGTAACATTTAGATAGATTGGCCAAACCCAGGCAGGTGGGACTGGTGTAGATGGGACATCTTGGTCAGTATAAACGTTGGGCCGAAGGGCCTGTTTCCATGCTGTGTGACTATGACTGTCCAGGTGAGTTTGTGTTAAACCTATAATTGCTGTCAATTAGACTTTTTATAGAGAGATAGGGTGATACAACGTGGAAACAGGCCCTTCATCCCAAATTGCCAAAGCCGACCAACATGTCCCAGCTACACGTCCCACTTGGCGATTATTTTCGGCGACTGTCGGTATCATTGATTGACGTATCAGGTACCAAAAAAGTCACGGCGTGATGTGGCGGTGACGTGGCGTGAGATGGCGTGATGACGTATTGATGCGCGATGTTTCCTCAAGTGTCGCAACGTTTTTTTTATCAACGCTGGATTTTTCAAATATTCAAAGGCGACCCTGATACGTCAGTCAATGACGCTGGCAGTCGCCCAAAAAATCGCCAAGTGGGATAGGCCCTTAAGCCTTTTCCTATCCATGTTCAAACATTGTAATACCTCCTGGTTCAACTACCTCCTCCGGCAGCTCGTTCCATATACCTACCACCCCATTAAATCTTTCCCCCCTCACCTGAAACATATGTCCTCTGGTTCTTGATTCCTCTACTCTGGGTGAAAGACCCTGTATTCACAGAATACAAAACAGAAACAGACCCTTCGGCCCACCAGGTCTATGCCAACCATCAACCACCCCTTTACACTAATCCTACATCAATCACACGTTTTATTGAAAGCATCTTATTGAAACGTATCAGAATATCATGGCAGATCTATCCCTCCCTCCTAACCCCATTCTCCTGCCTTCTCCCCATAACCTCTGAGACCCGTACTAATCAAGAATCGATCTATATATATCTACCTTAAAAGCATCCACTGATTGGCCTCCACAGCCGTCTGTGGCAAAGAATTACACAGATTCACCGCCCTCTGACTAAAGAAATTCCGTACCATCTTTCTAAAAGAGTGTCCTTTAATTCTGAGGCTAAGACTTCTAGCCCGAGACTCTCCCACCAGTGGAAACATCCTCTCCACATCCACTCTATCCAAGCCTTCTACTTATTCTGTAAGTTTCAATGAGGCCCCCTCTCTCGCTATTCTAAACCCCAGCGAGTACAGGCCCAGTGCCGTCAAACGCTCGTTGTGTGTTAACCCACTCATTCCCGGGGTCATGAACAGTACTCAGTTGGTTAATTCATCCGTGATGTCCCTGGAGATGGGGGCAGCCCCATCTTAGCTCGACCCTGGGATTCAGTATCGCTGTCAATGGGCGGCTTGCACTTACACCTCTCCCTGTGTGGTCCGCAAATCACTCGCTGACATTGTCTCCATTCCTTTTATGGTTGCGTTTGTTTAGCTCGCCTTTTGTGCCACTCGCAAACGATCCTGCTGATCCCAGCCTTGAAGCCTGTTGTCAAGATACATTAATTTCCAGCAAATTGCTCTATCCCAGCGATCATAGAAGCATTGAAACATAGACAATAGGTGTAGGAGTAGGCCATTCGGCCCTTCGAGCCAGCACCGCCATTCAATATGATCATGGCTGATCATCCCAAAATCAGTACCCCGTTCCTGCCTCCATTGCAGGTGATAGACTTCTGACCGACATCCACTACAAACCCACTGACTTACATGGCTATCTGGACTACACGTCTTCCCACCCTGCCCCCTGTAAGGACTCCATCCCCTACTCCCAATTCCTCCGTCTACGCCGCATCTGCTCCCAGGATGAGGCGTTCCACACCAGGGCATCGGAAATGTCCTCGTTCTTCAGGGAACGGGATTCCCCTCCGCCACCATAGATGAGGCTCGCACCAGGGTCTCTTCCATACCCCGCAACACTGCTCTCTCTCCCCATCCCCGCACTCGCAACAAGGGCAGAGTCCCCCTAGTCCTCACCTTTCACCCCACCAGCCGGCAAATACAACAAATCATCCTCCGCCATTTTCGCCACCTCCAACGTGACCCCACCACTCGCCACATCTTCCCATCTCCCCCAATGTCTGCCTTCCGCAAAGACCGCTCCCTCCGAAACTCCCTTGTCAATTCTTCCCTTCCCTCCCGTACCACCCCCTCCCCGGGCACTTTCCGTTGCAACCGCAAGAAATGCAACACCTGTCCCTTCACCTCCCCCCTCGACTCCATTCAAGGACCCAAGCAGTCGTTCCAGGTGCGACAAAGGTTCACCTGTATCTCCTCCAACCTCGTCTACTGCATCCGCTGCTCTAGATGTCAGCTGATCTACATCGGTGAGACTAAGCGGAGGTTGGGCGATCGTTTCGCCGAACACCTCCGCTCAGTCTGCAATAACCAACCTGACCTCCCGGTGGCTCAGCACTTCAACTCCCCCTCCCATTCCCAATCCGACCTCTCTGTCCTGGGTCTCCTCCATTGCCAGAGTGAGCAACACCGGAAATTGGAGGAACAACACCTCATATTCCGCCTGGGTAGCTGCATCCGGCGGGCATGAACATTGAATTCTCCCAATTTTGCTAGCCCTTGCTGTCTCCTCCCCTTCCTTAACCCTCGAGCTGTCTCCTCCCATCCCCCCGCCCTCGGGCTCCTCCTCCTCCCTTTTTCCTTCCTTCTCCCCCCCCCCCCACCCCCTATCAGTCTGAAGAAGGGTTTCGGCCCGAAACGTCGCCTATTTCCTTCGCTCCATAGATGCTGCTGCACCCGCTGAGTTTCTCCAGCATTTTTGTACCTTCGATTTTCCAGCATCTGCAGTTCCTTCTTGAACACCCTGTTCCTGCCTTCTCCCCATATCCCTCGATTCCATTAGCCCTGGGAGATCTGTCTTAAAGCCCTGTTCCACTGTACGAGTTCATTCAAGAGTTCTCCCCGAGTTTGCCCTGATTCGAACTCGGAGATTTACGGTAATGGCCACTCGTAGGTACTCGGGGCTCTCGTGAACATTTTTCATCATGTTGAAAAATCTTCACGCGTCTTCCCGTGCTTACCTGCCGTTAGCGAGTCTTCCCGAGTACCTGCCGTTAGCGTTACAAGCCGCTAAGAGACGTCCCCGAGCTCGGGAGAGCCCCTAGAATGAACTCGCACCATGGGACAGGGCCATAACTCTCTCTTGAATACATCCCTATCTGGAAAATAATGGAATCATTGCACACAAAATGCTGGAGTAACTCAGCGGAACAGGCAGCATCCCAGGAGAGAAGGAATGGGTGACGTTTTGGGTCGAGGCCCTTCTTCAGGGGGGGGAGAAGAGACACAGAGGTAAGGAAGGGTAAGGTGTGAAGATGAGACATCAAAGGGGATGACAATCAAGGAAAATGTGGAATAGATCATTGGTAACTTGGGGAAGGTGACAACGAAGCGTACAGAGATAAAATGTAATCAGGGGGTCAGTCAGTCTGGTCGGATACTACTGGCTGGCGGGAGGGAAATGAAGTAGGGAAAACATAGAAACATAGAAAAAAGGTGCAGGAGTAGGCCATTCGGCCCTTCGAGCCTGCACAGCCATTCAATATGATCATGGCTGATGGGGTACAAGGTTAATTCCCGGGATGGCGAGACTGTCATATGCTGAGAGAATGGGTCAGCTGGGCTTGTACACTCTGGAGTTTAGAAGAATGAGAGGGAATCTTACTGAAACATAAGATTGTTAAGGGCTTGGACTCGCTAGAGGCAGGAAACATGTTCCCGATGTCGGGGGAGTCCAGAACCAGGGGCCACAGTTTAAGAATAAGGAGTAAGCCATTTAGAACGGAGACGAGGAAACACTTTTTCTCACAGAGAGTGGTGAGTCTGTGGAATTCTCTGCCTCAGAGAGAGCTAGATAGGGCTCTTAATAATTGCGGAGTTAGGGGATATGGGGAGAAGGCAGGAACGGGGTACTGATTGGGGATGATCAGCCATGATCACATTGAATGGTCGAATGGCCTCCTCCTGCACCTATTGTCTATTGTCTATTGAAAGAGAACAGGACGGGAGGGGGAGATAAACACAAACGAGAACCGTCAACGTATCAAAATAAATTCATGCACTTGTGGGGAAAAAATCATTTTGCCCCATGTGGTTTAGCAGCTTAACAACTTACCCTGGGACGTCTGAGACATTGATAAGCCAAGGACAATCTGTGCAATCAAAAATCACCACTGTGTAATTACAGCTCCTTGCACAGCTGAATTCTGTGCCATGCTGTGTAGTAACTAGGTCTCGGTCTCAGTAACATGCAGCGCTATCTGATGTGATGGGTGAAGATACCATCTCATCAGCCCACACAATCTGTGTTCTCCAATCGCACTGCTCAGCTGACGGCTGACATGAAAGAACATTGTCTACTTTAATGCAGCAATCTGTGCGGTCACAGTGGCGCAGCGGTAGAGTTGCTGCCTCACAGCGCCAGAGACCCGGGTTCGATCCTGACTACGGGCGCTGTCTGTGCGTTCTCCCCGCGACCACGTGGGTTTTCTCCGGGTGCTCCGGTTTCCTCCCACCTTCCATAGAGGTTCAGGTTTGTAGGTTAATAATAATAATAATAATAATAATAATAATAATAATAATAATAATAATAATAATAATAATAATAATAATAATAATAATAATAATAATAATAATCATAATAATAATCATAATAATAATAATAATATATTTTATTGTCATAGCACATAAGCGCAACAAGATTTGGTCTGCAGCTTCCAACCGATGTCACAACATAAATAACTAATTGGCTTGGTATAAGTTTAAATTGTCCCCTGTGTGTGTAGGATAGTGCTAGTGTGTGGAAGTGTATGGTGGGCCGAAGGGCCTGTTTCTGCGCTGTATCTCTGAACTAAGCTAAACTCTCCCCCCCAGTTGTGCACCTTAACACATTCACCTTCCCCCTTGACGCAACTCTGGAGAAAAGGAATAGGTGACGTTTCAGGTCGGAGCCTTTCTTCACACTGAAGAAGATTGTCTGAAGAAGGGTTCCACCCTCAAACGTCACCCACACATTTTCCCCCAGAGATGCTGCCTGACCCACTGGGTTACACCAGCACTGTGGGCCTATCTTTGGTACAAACCAGCAACTGCTGTTCCACTATCTGTGTTAGCCCTGAGGATTAGACAATCTCTCAGGGCTAACGGAGTCAAGGGATATGGTTGAAAACAGGAACGGGGTACTGATTTTGGATGGTCAGCCATGATCATATTCAATGGCGGTGCTGGCCCAAAGTCCGTATGGCCTACTCCTGCACCTATTGTCTATGTTTCTATGTTTCGATATATGGGGATTGCTGGTTGGTGTGAACTCAGTAGGCCGAAGGGCCTGTTTCCGCTCTGTATCTCTATACTTCCTCTTCATATCGAGTCCACACACAGGATT
Source organism: Amblyraja radiata (assembly GCF_010909765.2). Taxonomy (NCBI): domain Eukaryota; kingdom Metazoa; phylum Chordata; class Chondrichthyes; order Rajiformes; family Rajidae; genus Amblyraja; species Amblyraja radiata. The sequence continues at coordinate 55,368,170 of NC_045967.1, forward strand.
AGACGTTGTTCAGCCAGAATGGCATCTGCACATTCGGCATCTGCTCTTCTCAGCATCTGCACGCAATGGTGTCTGTCTTGTCGCTTCTTGTGCTTCTTGTGCGTGGTGGTGGAAAGATTGGTGGAAACAGGGCCGCGACGTGAACGCTCTTTCCTTGACCCCCATCTCTAAACTAAACTAAAGGTAGTAACATTTTATATAAGATCCATCTCCTTCCCTTATCTTTCCCACATTTTGTGCAACGTTCCCAGTCTCCATGTTCACATAGGAGGTGATATTTTCAAAATGGTTGAAATGAAGGGGATTTTAAAATCAACAGGGTATCATTTCTGTGAAGGTATTCCCCATGATTCGTTTTAGCTGCAACTTTAAACATTACTCTAATGGATGATGGTGCTGCTGAAGTAAGTGCTGATTGCTCTGATGTTGTGGTACCATTAACACTGAGGCTAACAGTACCACAGTGACAGGTGCTCGGTGCAAATCGATTTAAACATCGACATTTAGTAGCTGCTATTGAAGATCCTTCCAGCTAATCCTTTAGTTTAATACAGTTTAATTCAGAGAAACAGGCCCTTCGGCCCATCGAGTCCGCACCGACCAGCGGTCCCCGCACATCAACACTATCCCACACACACTAGGGACAATGTTTACATTTATACCAAACCAATTAACCTACAAACCCGCACGTCTTAGGTGTGTGGGAGGAAATCGGAGATCTCGGAGAAAACCCACGTGGTCACGGGGAGAACGTACAAACTCTGTACAGACAGCACCCGTAGGCGGGATCGAACCCGGGTCTCTGGTGTTGTAAGGCAGCAACTCTGCGCCACCGTGCCGCCCTTATCGCACTGCACCATCCGACCGAGCATACAGTTATAACTATTGGTATAGTTATTGATATGATTCATAAGTTCAAAGGTTCTAGGAGCAGAATTAGGCCATTCAGCCCATCAAGTCGACTCTGTAATTCAACCATAGCTGATCTATCTCTCCCTCTTAACCCCATTCTCCTGCCTTCTCCCCGTAACCTCTGACACCCGTACTTGTGGGCGGAGCACCAAGGCAAATTCCTTGTATGTGAATACTTGGCCAATAAACTTACTTACTTACTTACTTAATCAAGAATCTAATTATCTCTACCTTAAAATTATCCATTAACTTGGCCTCCACAGCCTTCTGTGGCCATGAATTCCACAGATTCTCCACCCTCTGACTAAAGAAATTGCTCCTCATCTCCTTCCTAAATGAACATCCTTTAATTCTGAGGCTGTGGCTTCTGATCCTAGACTCTCCCACTAGTGGAAACATCCTCTCCACATCCACTCGCTCCAGGCCTTTCACTATTCGGTGAAGTTTCATAGAGTTCCCCCCCCCTCATCCTTCTGCACTCCAGCGAGCACAGGCCCAGCGCTAAATGCAGAATCACAAATCAACGTGTTTGTCTCTGTGGGCCTATCTGCAAGCAGCAACTAACCATGTGGCACAGGAGAACCATAAATATTCTTCAACATCTGTAAACCTTTTCACAGTGCAGCTTGTGTACGGATGAAATTATGAATTATTTTCCTGAAAGTACATTCAAAGCTGTGGGGTGCTTTTCAAGAGAAACTTAATTGAAAAGCAAGGAAATAATATTAACCTGGTAGAATATCCTGCTCAGACAAAATTGAAGAAAACTGAGCACAACTTTAATGTTGATATTCATATCGTAATGTTCATATCTATTCTTTTGTGTACTGCAAAATGGCAAAAAGCATTTCACTTCATTACACCTCAGTGTATGTGAATGTGACTAATAAAAACCTTTGAATACTTTGAATACTTTGAATATCATGTATATGGGAGTTTCCGGAAATACAGCAGTCAGTAGTGAAACTGAAGGGATCTAAATTTCCAGGTTATTTTCCTGTTTTGTATGTAATATTCCCATTGTTGCATATCCTGGATTTTAAGTAGTATGGATCATGGTGCATAGCAAAAATAATGAGATAAAGCAAAAATAAATACATCTGTTTTTTACATAATATATCTGATGTGTCCCTGCGTTTTCTTGCCTTTTTTTGTGACATTTTTCAAGCAGGATTTAATCGAATTCTTAAGGGCCTGTCCCACTTAGGCGACTGTGAAGTTGCCGGCAGTCGCCTGAAAAAATGGCGACTGGAACGGCGACTGTCAGAGTGGAACACACACACACACACACACACACACACACACACACACACACACACACACACACACACACACACACACACACACACACACACACACACACACACACACACACACACACACACATCACTTCCTTCACCAGCCAGTTATGCAGGCGGGGGACAGGGCAAGCGGGGGGGAGCGCTGTCTGAGTGAAATTCACACGGTGCAAAGCCAATGTGATACAGACACACACCGCGATGAACAGGAAGGTTGGCGCTGTAATTAAGATAGCTAGAGCACAGTGTACGATAGGTCCTTTAAAAGGGGGGGGGGGTTGGGGAGGGGGGGATAGGGGGGAGGGCGGGATGGGGGGAGAAGAGGGGAGAAGGAGTGGAGACAACTTCTAAGAAGCCAGAGATACACGGCTGTGAAGCTCGACGGACATTTAACATTACCGGTCGGTTATCCTTGGTTCTGAAAATTACTGCTTACCTTTTCTTTCCCAATGAAATTCACCAGTCAGCGCTGGCTACAACCTACGAGAACCTTCGACCTCCTGGCGACCCACTAGGACCTCCCGGCGACCCACCTACGGCACAAGAATTCTCGCTACTCTCCATGGCGGCTTCATTCTAGAAGGCGCTAATTTTGTCAACACGTTGAAAAATTCGCGGCGACCATAACGAGGCCGCGACTGGTTCCCAGAATGTGGGAACTCCTCACGACCACGAAGGCGACTCCCCGGCAACCGCCCGCGAACATGTGGCGGAGATCTTCGGGGATCTTCGAGGTTCCACTCACACAATAAAGACGTACAGGTTTGTAGGGTAATAGGTTTGGTATAAATGTGCAGGGATCGCTGGTCGGTATGGACTAGGTGGCCCGAAGGGCCTGTTTCTGCGCTGTATCTCTAGAACTAAATCTACAACTAAACACTGTATGACTGTGATGTTGACACAGTCCCAGAATAGGTTCCAGCTTGTGTTATAGTAATGCTAGTGTATAGGTAGCAATAAGAGATACCAGAGGCTAGGGCTGGGAGCAATTGGCACAGATGGCCAAGGTACACCTGTGGATTTCCCCGACATTTTTATAATCGCAAAACACAAGGAAACAATTATGTATCTGCAAATTATTTTTAAGTGCCTGGACTTCAAATTTCACAACTATAATTAGGGGATTGGCATCCTCCCAGAGTTAAAGGCAAACTCAAATCAGGGTGACAGAGTTTGGGGCCCAAAGCTTTTTCCCAGCCACGTACTAGAGAAAAGTCTGCTGCACATTAAGTTGGGACGACTTCATCTGGCCACAGAACAGCTGTGCTACAGTCAGCGTTGTTCTTGGTGCTTGTAATAGTGCAGATGTGTCATAGTGCAGATGTGTAATGGTGCAGATGTGTAATGGTGCAGATGTGTAATAGTGCAGATGTGTAAATGCAGATGTGTCAGTGCAGATGTGCAATAGTGCAGATGTGTAATGGTGCAGATGTGTAATGGTGTGGATGTGTAATGGTGCAGATGTGTAATGTGCAGATGTGTAAATAGTGCAGATGTGTAATAGTGCAGATGTGTAATGGTGCAGATGTGTAATAGTGCAGATGTGTAATGGTGTGGATGTGTAATGGTGTGGATGTGTAATGGTGCAGATGTGAAATGCATATGTGTCATAGTGCAGATGTGTAATAGTGCAGATGTGTAATGGTGTGGATGTGTAATGGTGCAGATGTGTAAATGCAGATGTGTCATAGTGCAGGTGTGCAATAGTGCAGATGTGTAATAGTGTAGATGTGTAATGGTGCAGATGTGCAATAGTGCAGATGTGTAATGGTGCAGATGTGTAATAGTGCAGATGTGTAATAGTGCAGATGTGCAATAGTGCAGATGTGTAATGGTGCAGATGTGTAATAGTGCAGATGTGTAATAGTGCAGATGTGTAATGGTGCAGATGTGTAATAGTGCAGATGTGCAATGGTGCAGATGTGTAATAGTGCAGCTGTGTAATGGTGCAGATGTGTAATGGTGCAGATTTTTCTGCATTAATCCCCATTGGGGAAACAACGTTTGCAAACAGACAGACCCTCCCCAGAGCTACATGTTGTACATCTCTCTAAGATCGCCCTTCATCCTCCTAATTTGCACATATGCTTGCACATTTAGACTTTTGGGATACATAGATACATAGAAACATAGAAACATAGAAAAGAGGTGCAGGAGTAGACCATTCGGCCCTTCGAACCTCCACCGCCATTCAATATAAACATGGCTCATCATCCAAAATCAGTACCCCGTTCCTGCGTTCTCCACATATCCCTTGATTCCATTAGCCCTAAGAGCTAAATCCAACTCTCTCTTGAATACACCATGGAAACTCTCTCTTGAATACACCGTGGAAACGCTCTCTTCAATACACAGTGGAAAATATCTCTCTTGATACAGCATGGAAACAGGCCCTTCGGCCTATCCGAGTCCACGCTGACCGCCATCACCACATATACTCGATCTATTCCTCTCCTGAACTTGTGCATCTCTATAAGATCACTCCTCATCCGCCCGCGCTCCAAGGAATAAAGCCATAGCCTGCTCAACCTCTCCCCATAGCTCAAACCCTCGAGTCCTTAATGGATAGTTAGCAACCTTAATGCATTATTTTTGTGCGAGGGCAAGGCTGTCGTGCCCGACAATATCTGCATCATTGCACCTTCTGACTTGATGCTCGGTCTGCAGGTAAATCAGAAAGCCAACCAGCCACGCAAGGGAACACAAATTGTGCAAGGCCCTGAGAGTTCAGATGTATTTATCAAGAGGAATAGGTTATCTATGGTTGAGTTGTTCATTTCCTGCTGGACGACTGACTGATGTGGTGACCGGACCGTTCGGAAGAAGTATTGCCTTGAGTGGAGCGCGGACAGGAAAGGCTTGGTCTTGAGGCTGCGGTTAAACACAAAGGCAAATTGCCAATGTGTTCCACATGGCTCGAGGCCGGAGAAACACGGCCAGATGACCAATTGCGAAGTTGCAATGAATTTAACGGTGCCATTCTTGAAACCTGCAGCGCATGATAGGCCAAGCAGTTAGCAGATTGATGCATGGCATTGATAACTCACTTCGCTGCAGCTCGTGAGAACTCACCTTCCTTCTTTGTTCCACTCTCACTCAGCCGTGAAAACAATGACTTCCTTTTTTTTTTTTCACGAGCTTGAACAAAAAAAGATCAATTTTTCCCCTTCGCTTGTTTTCCGGGGAAGACACTGGCTGTGTTTTATTAAGTGGCGAAAAAAAGCCAGACTCATACATTAACATGGTATACCCAGCCATATTTATTTCTGTACACCCCTGTCTGGAACAGTGTGGTGGATAAGCATTCTACGGCAACATAACCGGATGGGAGGCACAGTGGCGCAGCGGTAGAGTTGTTGCCTTACAGCGAATGCAGCGCCAGAGACCCGGGTTCGATCCCGACTACGGGTGCTGTCTGTACGGAGTTTGTACGTTTTCTCTGAGATCTTCGGTCCCCGCTCACACTCCAAGGAGGTACAGGTTTGTAGGTTAATTGGCTTGGTATAAAATTGCAAATTGTCCCCAGTGTGTGTAGGATAGTGTTAGTGTGCAGGGATCGCTGGTCGGCGCGGACTCGATGTTTCCGCCCTGTACCACTAAACTAAACTGAACTATGGAAAAGGGAGAAAGCATCATGAAATTGTGTAGGGATTCGAGGCTAATTCACTTGCTCAACAGAAGAGGTCAAAGGTCAAAATTGGCCAATTGGTCTCCTTTGGAGAATTACAAATTTCAAATAAATTTGCAAATTAAGTTTCGTTTTTTATTGGCAGCTTGAGGTAGATGGTAGTTCAAGATTACTCTCCAGTTGTAGGATGGTTCAGTTGCCTGATAACAGCAAGGAAGAAACTGTCCCTGAATCTGAAGCTGTGCGCTTTCACACTCCTATACCCATTGCCGATGGGTATACAAAGTTATGCAGAGGTTTGGCGAAAAGCTTTGTTGCATGCTAGTCAATCTCAAGTCCAATAGGTAGAGCAAAGGGGAAGATACAGAGTGCCGGATATAGTTCTCAACATTAGACAATAGACAATAGGTGCAGGAGTAGGCCATTCGGTCCTTCGAGCCAGCGCCGCCATTCAATGTGATCATGGCTGATCATCCCCAATCAGTACCCCGTTCCTGCCTTCTCACCATATCCCTTGACTCCGCTATCTTTAAGAGCTCTATCTAACTCTCTCTTGAAAGCATCCAGAGAATTGGCCTGCACTGCCTTCTGAGGCAGAGAATTGCACAGACTCACAACTCTTTGGGTGAAAAAGTGTCTCATTATCTCCATTCTAAATGGCCTACCCCTTATTTTTAAACTGTGGGCCATGGTTCTGGATTGCATTGTAGCGCATCAGTTCCAGAGACAAAGTCCAATGTCCGCAATGGGGTAGAGGTGAATCGGACAGTACTCTAGCTTATGGAAGGACATAAGACAATAGACAATAGACAATAGGTGCAGGAGTAGGCCATTCGGCCCCTCGAGCCAGCACCGCCATTCAATGTGGTCATGGCTGATCATCCACAATCAGTACCCCGTTCCTGCCTTCTCCCCATATCCCTTGACTCCGCTATCTTTAAGAGCCCTATCTAAGGCAGCGATTCTACTGCTGCTCCACCATCACCCCCTGTATCACTCAAGGATAAGGGCAGGTATTTATGCTTGGAGTCAGATATAGGTGAGGTACAAAACAAAAACTTTACAACTGTATCTACCAAAGAAACAGACATGGAGGATAGCAAATGGACCTGTCCCACTTAGGGGACTTTTTAGGCGAGTGCAGGAGACTTGCCTTGTGATCGCCACATGGTCGCCACATGTTCGCTGGTGGTCTCTGGTGAGTCCCCTTCATGGTCGCGAGGAGTTCCCGCATTCTGGGAACTAGTCGCGGCCTCAGTATGGTCGCCGCAAATATTTCAACATGTTGAAAATTATTCTGCGACCAGAAAAAATGGTCGCCATGGAGAAAATCGATACTTTTGTAGTCGTAGGTGCAGCTGTAGTGGGGTCGCCATGTAGTTACAGGTAGTCGTAGGTAGTTTTAGTTAATCGCCTTTGCTGACCGGGCATTTTCATTGGCTCATTGGGGGGAAAAAACGGGTCAGCACGAGTTTTCAGAAGCAAGGAAAACCGCCCGGTAATGTTAAATGCCCGCCGAACTTCACAGCTGTGTATCTCTGGCTTATTAAAAGTTGTCTGGCTTCTTAAAAGTGTCTCCACCCCTCTCCCCCCTCCCCCCCCCCTCCCTCTTCTCCCCCCTTCTCCCCTCCCCCTCTCCCTTCTTTTAAAGGACATACCGTACACTCCGCTAGCCGTCTTAACCTGCTTGTTCATCGCGATGTGTGTCTGTATCACCATGGTTTGCACCGTGTGAATTTCAGACAGCGCGCCCTCGCTTTCCCTGGCCCCCGCCTTTGCGATATGTTGGTGTGTGTGTGGTGTGTGTGTGTGTGTGTGTGTGTGTGTGTGTGTGTGTGTGTGTGTGTGTGTGTGTGTGTGTGTGTGTGTGTGTGTGTGTGCTCTGCTCTGACGGCCGCCGTTCCAGTTGGCGGTTTTTCAGACGAGTGCCGCGAGCTTGAAGGTCGCAGGCAGTCCGCTGAAAAGTCGCCCAAGTGGGACAGGCCCTTTATGACAGTGGAGAATGTACTAATATACTAGGACAGTTTGAGGTCCATAATGAGGTGGTGTTAGGTCTCTTGAAGAGGATTTAGATGCATACGACCCCAGGACCAAATAGGATCTGCCCCCAGGCTACTGGGAGAAGCAAGAGAGGACCTATTAACTCAAAAGGGCCAGGTTGAGCAGGCAAGGACTTTATTGCTTGGATAACAGGAGACTGAGTGGTGATCTTCTGGAGGTGTACAAAATGATGAGGGAGGAGGAGTCTGAAGAATGGTCTTGACCCGAAACATCACCCATTCCTTCTACCCAGAGATGCTGCCTGTCCTGCTGAGTTACTCCAGCATTTTGTGTTTTGCACAAGACAAGGCAAGGCAGGGCAAGGTAAGGCAAGGCAAGGCAAGGCAGGGCAAGGCAAGGCAGGGCAAGGCAGGGCAAGGCAAGGCAAGGCAAGGCAAGGCAAGGCAAGGCAAGGCAAGGCAAGGCAAGGCAAGGCAAGGCAAGGCAGGGCAAGGCAAGGCAAGGCAGGGCAGGTAACCGCAATGCAGGGCAAGGCAGGGCAAGGCAGGGCAAGGCAGGGTAAGGCAAGGCAAGGCAAGGCAGTGCAAGGCAAGGCAAGGCAGGGCAAGGCAGGGTAAGGCAAGGCAAGGCAAGGCAGGGCAAGGCAAGGCAAGGCAAGGCAAGGCAAGGCAAGGCAAGGCAAGGCAAGGCAAGGCAAGGCAAGGCAAGGCATGGCAAGGCAAGGCAAGGCAAGGCAGGGCAAGGCAAGGCAAGGCAGGGCAGGTCAACGCAATGCAGGGCAAGGCAGGGCAAGGCAGGGCAAGGCAAGGCAAGGCAAGGCAGTGCAAGGCAAGGCAAGGCAGGGCAAGGCAGGGTAAGGCAAGGCAAGGCAAGGCAAGGCAGGGCAAGGCAGGGCAAGGCAAGGCAGGGCAGGTCAACGCAAGGCAGGGCAAGGCAGGGCAAGGCAAGGCAGGGCAAGGCAGGGCAAGGGAGGGCAAGGCAAGGCAAGGCAAGGCAAGGCAAGGCAAGGCAAGGCAAGGCAAGGCAAGGCAAGGCAAGGCAAGGCAAGGCAAGGCAGGGCAAGGCAAGGCAAGGCAAAGATAAGTGTGTATCTTTGGGCGTGATTACAATGCACTCAAGCTTTACAGTGTCTGAAGATCATTCCAAGGAGAGGCGTTCAGTGCGAGTCATACTGTGGAGAACAAGGAGAAGGGGACTGGTGTGGGGGGGGCCGGCGAGAATAAAGCGGGGCCAACTTTTATAACTTTGTCTAAACCGGAAATGTGGCAACTGTTTGTGTGCTTTATGTATACTATGCAAAAAGCAAAGAACTTCTCTGTGCCTAGGTACATATGATAATAATAATATTTTATTGTCATTGCACAGAGGTGCAACCAGATTTGTTATGCAGCTTCCATCCGATGTAATAACTTCATCAACTAAACATTTTGACACCCAGAGAAACAAGATTAAAAAAACCCAGTAAAACAGTATAAAGTGCAAATAGGTCTGTGCCGGGTCGATGTGCGACGTGACCATCTGGGGGAGACAGTTCATGGGGGGGCACTCAGCAGGGCCGGTTCAGAGCCGCTATAGCTCTGGGGATGAAGCTGTTCCTAAGTCTGGAGGTGCGGGCGTAGAAGAGCCCGCATCTCCATCATTGGAGGGAATGTTTCTCCTAGTGATAGGGTCTAGGACCAGAGACCATAACCTCAGAATAAAAGGATAGTCCTATAGAGGAGAGATGAGGAGGAATTTCTTTAGTCAGAGGGTGGTGAATCTGTGGAATTCTTTGCCACAGACGGCTGTAGTGGATATTTTTAAGGCAAATATAGAAACAAAGAAAATAGGTGCAGGAGGAGGCCATTTGGCCCATCGAGCCAGCACCGCCATTCATTGTGATCATGGCTGATCGTCCCCAATCAATAACCCGTGCCTGCCTTCTCCCCATATCCCTTGATTCCGCTAGCCCCTAGAGCTCTATCTAACTCTCTTAAATTCAACCAGTGACTTGGCCTCCACTGCCCTCTGTGGCAGAGAATTCCATAAATTCACAACTCTCTGGGTGCAAAACATTTTTCTCACCTCAGTCTTAAATGACTTCCCCTTTATTCTAAGGTATGCTGAATCTCATACCCGTACATCAATTAAACTATTCTCTGTGCACAGGTAAATTAACAAAAGCAACATTCAGAGTTTAACAGATTTAGGCTTCGGCTAAGACCTTTATTGTTACTTGTACCGAGGTACAGTGAAAAGCTTTGTTTAGGAAGGAACTGCAGATGCTGGAAAATCGAAGGTAGAAAAAAGTGCTGGAGAAACTCAGCGGGTGAGGCAGCATCTATGGAGCGAAGGAAATAGGCAACGCGGAGGTCTGGTCAATGGATATGTTTAAGGCGTAGATTGATAGATTCTTGATTAATACGGGTGTCCGGGGTTATGGGGAGAAGGCAGGAGAATGGAAAGATAGATCAGCCATGATTGAATTGGGGAGTTGACTTGATGGGCTGAATGGCCTAATTCTGCTCCTGGAACTTATGACCTCGTGAATCATTGAATTATTGAATTGAATAGTTGAATCTCTGGGAGTAATAATAACTCTGCCTCCAGGGATGGGGCCTCAGATACAAGTTCTCTGCGGTGGTGATTGCTCAGATGTTTTCTCCAAATTATGGGCAGATTTTTCAGTTGCGGAGGGAAATGGAGCCTGTGGCCATTCAGTGTACTGACAGCAACCCCCCCCCTCACTTTGCACTCCAAGTAGATCAGTGTGCAACAGTATTATTGCAACCAGACTCCTGGCCTGTTCGATGTGAAAACACTGTAATTATTATCTCATGTTGCAACGAGCCATAGCGTGATACAGCGTGGAAACAGGCCCTTCGGCCCAACTTGTCCACACCGGCCAACACGTCCCAGCCACAGTACACTAGTCCCACCTGCCTGCATTTCATAACAAGAGGATTTCAGTATAGGAGTAAAGAGGTTCTTCTGCAGTTGTATAGGGCTATGGTGAGACCACATCTAGAGTATTGTGTACAGTTTTGGTCTCCTAATTTGAGGAAGGACATCCTTGTGATTGAGGCAGTGCAGCGTAGGTTCACGAGATTGAGGAAAGATTGAAAAGACTAGGCTTGTATTCACTGGAGTTCATAAGGATGAATGGGGGTTCTCATAGAAACGTATAAAATTATAAAAGGACTGGACAAGCTAGATGCAGGAAACATTTTCCCAATGTTGGGCGAGTCCAGAACCAGGGGCCACAGTCTTAGAATAAAGGGGAGGCCATTTAAGACTGAGGTGAGAAAAATCTTTTTCACCCAGAGAGTTGGGAAGTTGTGGAATTCCCTGCCACAGAGGGCAGTGGAGGCCAAGTCACTGGATGGATTTAAGAGAAAGTTAGATAGAGCTCTAGGGGCTGGTGGAGTCAGGGGATATGGGGGGAAGGTAGGCACGGGTTAATGATTGGGGACGATCAGCCATGATCACAATGAATGGCGGTGCTGGCTCGAAGGGCCAAATGGCCTCCTCCTGCACCTATTTTCTATGTTTCTATGTTTCTAAACGCGGGTCACGGGGAGAGTGCACAAACTCCCGACGTAGTGCAGCCCATGGAGTGCAGCAGCAGCAGCAGCATCAGCACCTCGCCCGTGGCCCCGTCGGTCGGCAGCCCGGCCAGCTGTCCGGCGTTCGGACCTTCGCTTACCGCCGACACCACCACCACCCCTCCTTCTCGTGGCCGATCATCGGTTCATGAGTTGGATGGGGCGCCGGACTATGCGTGCGACCCGGGCCAAAACTCCTCAGCTGGCCTGCCGGCTGGGCTTTGTGCGCAGTCCAGCACCCGGGGCCAACTCATCATTCACCCAGCCACGGCCCAGTCGGTCAACGAAATGCTGTTGGGAATTTGTCCCCTATTGTGACCTTTTGTCCCTTATTTGGGAGTGAGAAAGTTGGCGGCCCCTAGCAAGCACAGAGTTGTGACACTGTGACAATAGCATATTCAACTCAATTCAATTCATTGAGTGCTTCCTCCAGTTCCTTTCACACAAGGACATTTCCCTCCCCATCTCTGCTCTGATCAACATGCTGCTTCCACATGCTGCTTTCTTACCTCTTTCTGCTCCTCATCGACCTCTGCGTGACCCCCTCGCTCCCATTAATCTCCCCCCAGTATTATCTATCCTCTGTCTAATTTTCTTATTTTAATTTAAATTTCATCTTTCCCCCGAGGAACATTAGCTTTCCTGTGGATTTCATCCTTCTTGGGCAACTGAGCCAAGCGAAGACCTTAATCCACTCCCATTTAAATGCTTCCCACTGCTCTCTGCAGGCATTTTATTCCCAGTTCTACTCAGTTTACGACCTGATCATCTCAGAGAAATTGCTTTTTTTTTTTTAGTGGTATTATTATCTTTGATCATTTCCTCTCTATCTCAATGCATAAGGAACTTGTATAAGACCGCCTCCATTGTCAGAGTGAGGCCCAGCACAAATTGGAGGAACAGTTTCGCTTGGGCAGTTTACACCCCAGCGGTATGAACATTAACTTTTCTCACTTCAAGTAACCCTTGCTTTCCCTCTCTCTCCATCCCTCTCCCATCCTAGTTCTCCCACCAGACGGACTGTCCTCCGGATTAAATTTTATCTTTCTATGCCTCGTTGTCTCCTTCCCCGAGCTAACAATGATCACCAGGGGGCGCTGTGGAGATGGCTGCCCTGCCGGCAGTTCGTATTTTCATTCTTTTCGTTATTTTTTAGTGTGCGTTAAAAGTTTTTTTTCATGTTCTTCTGTTTGTTTTATGTGGGGGGAGAGGATCGGGGGAAACTTTTTTTCAAATTCTTACCTTGCCGGAGATGTGATTAATTTTTGGATCACATTCTCCGGGCTCTGCGGCCTACCATCGATGGAGTTGGAGGCCTCCTTGGACTGACTTTGAGCCCTATCGCGGGGCGTGGACTTAACATCGGAGCGGATCCCCTGGCTGGGATCGCTCCCACCGCGACCACTGTGGACTTACCATCAAGGGCTCGCAGTCTTCGGGGGAGGTTAGTCGGGAAGTTCCAATGTCGTGGAACGTTCCACCTGCCTCGATGCGGAGGGCCAAAACGCTGCCGGCCACAGGTGTCAAGACCGTCCCATCAACGGGGGCTCGAGGCCCAGGACCGAGGGAGAACTAAGGGAAGGACTTGAACTTTATTTCGACTTCCATCACAGTGAGGAATGTGTAGGAATCACTGTGGTGAATGTTCATGTTAAAATGTGTTTTTGAGTGATCTGTTGCTTTTATTTGTATGACTGACCTGGCCAATGAAATTCCTCGTATGTTGCAAAACATACTTGGCGAATAAAGTGTGATTCTGATTCTATATTTTCAGTGAACTTCGATCCCTTTGATCCCCCATTTTCACACCTTACCCTTCCATTTCTCTGTGTCTCCCTCCCCCCCTGAGTCTGAAGAAGGGTCTCGACCCGAAACGTCACCCATTCCTCCTATCCAGACATGTGGCCGGTCCTGCTAAGTGTTTTGTGTCTATCCCAGGAACTTAATCATATTATGGTCGCACGTTCCTTTATATCAAACCAATCTTCTTGCCGCAATACATTCTCAACAACTAGGCTAGCGCTCTTGGGATCACTTTGGTGCAGTGGGTAGAGCCACAGCCTCACAGCGCCAGAGGCCCTGGTTCGATCCTGACCTTGGGGGCTGTCGGTGTGGAGTGTGCACGTTCTTCCTGTGACTGTTCAGTTTCCCCACGGGTGCTCCAGTTTCCCCCCGTATCCCAAAGACATGCGGTTTTGTAGCTCAATTGGTCTGTAAAAAAAAAATCTCCTAATGTGTAGGGGGTGGGATAACATAGAACTAGTGTGAATGGGTTAGAGTTGGTGCCTCACAGCGCCAGAGACCCGGGTTCCATCCTGACTACAGGTGCTGTCTGTACGGAGTTCGTACGTTCTCCCCCTTGCCTGCGTAGGTTTTCATCGAGATCTTTGGTTTCCTCCCACACTCCAAAGACGTACAGGTTTGTAGGTTGTTGAAGAAGGAACTGCAGATGCTGGAAAATCGAACATCGACAAAAGTGCTGGAGGAACTCAGCGGGTGCGGCAGCATCTATGGGGCGAAGGAAATAGGCAAAGTTTCGGGCCGAAACCCTTCTTCAGACTTTTGTCTACCTTCAGGTTTGTAGGTTAATTGGCTTGGTATAAGTGTAAATTGTCCCTAGTGTGTGCAGGATAGTGTTAATAGAAAATAGACAATAGAATGCACAGTCGAGAGCATGCTGACCGGTTGCATCGTGGCTTGGTTCGGCAACTTGAGCGCCCTGGAGAGGAAAAGACTACAAAAAGTAGTAAACACTGCCCAGTCCATCATCGGCTCTGACCTTCCTTCCATCGAGAGGATTTATCGCAGTCGCTGTCTCAAAAAGGCTGGCAGTATCATCAAAGACCCACACCATCCTGGCCACACACTCATCTCCCTGCTACATTCAGGTAGAAGGTACAGGAACCTGAAGACTGCAACAACCAGGTTCAGGAATAGCTACTTCCCCACAGCCATCAGGCTATTAAACCTGGCTCGGACAAAACTCTGATTATTAATAACCACTTTCTGCTATTTGCACTTTAGCAGTTTATTTATTCATGTGTGTATATATTTATATCATGGTATATGGACACACTTATCTGTTTTGTAGTAAATGCCTACTATTTTCTGTGTGCTTAAGCAAAGCAAGAATTTCATTGTCCTATACAGGGACACATGACAATAAACTCACTTGAACTTGAACTTGAAAATAGGTGCAGGAGTAGGCCATTCGCTCCTTCGAGTCAGCACCTTAATGTGCGGGGATTGCTGTTCAGTGCGGACTCGGTGGGCCGAAGGACCTGTTTCCACGCTGCTCTGAACAAAATTAAACTAAACTAATGATAGACACAAAAAGGTGGAGTAACTCAGCGGGACAGGCAGCGTCTCTGGAGAGAAGGAATGGGTGACGTTTCGAGTCAACATTTCAAGGTCAGTTTATTGTCATGTACCCTTCTTCAGACCCGACCAGATTGAAACGTCACCCATTCCTTCTCTCCAGAGATGCTGCCTGTCCCGCTGAGTTACTCCAGCTATTTGTGTCTGTCTGCGGTTTGAACCAGGGTTGCCAACTTTCTCACTCCCAAATAGGGGACAAAAGGTCAAAATAAGGGACAAATTCCCGACGGCAATTCGTTGACCGACTCGGCCGTGGCTGGGTGAATGATGAGTTGGCCCGGGTGCTGGACTGCACAAAAAGCCCAGCCGGCGGGCCAGCTGAGGAGTTTCGGACCGGGCCGCGCGACGCCGCGCGCAACGTCCGGCACCCCATCCAACTCGTGAACCGATGATCGGCCATGAGGAGGAGGGGTGGGGGTGGTGTCGGCGGTAAGCGAAGGTCCGAAGGTCGGACAGCTGGCCGGGCTGCCGACCGACGGGGCCACGGGCGAGGCGCTGCTGCTGCTGCACTCCATGGGCTGCACTACGTCGGGATGGGTGAGGCGGGGCCGGACACGGCGCTCTGACCCGACAGTCCCCTCGACCCGAGTAGTAGCGGTCAAATACGGGACAAGGGCGGTCCCGTACGGGACAAACCAATTTAGCCCAATATACGGGATAATATGGGACAGTTGGCAACCCTATTTTGAACCAGCATCTGCAGTTCCTTCCTTAACTAAATTTACTGTCTGTGAAGAGAATATTGTAGCATGGAGTTAATCACCAGCAGTGGCAGAGATTTACTGAGACAGTAAGCTATTTGAGACAAATTTAGGGGTCTTTCCACCTTTGGCTTAATATCAGTCATCTTGAGAGATAAAATGATTCAGACCAGATGGGGTCGCACTGCTGTAGAAATCAAAACTCTTTCATATCCGCCATTTCAACTGGAATTTATCCAGTCCGCTTATAAAACTGCTATTGTTTTTATTATTCCATCCACTTTGCTGGTAATTTGTTCCAGAATATGATATTCTTTATACTAAGCTCTGTTTTATTTAAGACCTTAAGACATAGGAGCAGAGTTAGGCCATTCGGCCCATCGCCTACTCCGCCATTCAATCATGGCTGATCTGTCCCTCCCTCCTAATCCTATTCTCCTGCCTTCTCCCCGTAACCTCTGACACGCGCACTAATCAAGAAGCTATCGATCTTGGTTTAAAAAATACCTATTGAATTGCCCTCCGCAGCTGTCTGTGGCAATGAATCCCACAGATTCACCGCCCTCTGGCTAAAGACATTCCTTCTTTATGTGTGTTTCATGTATTTACTTTCTTCAAATACTTTGTCCAGCTGCAGAATTTACCGCAGTCACGCCAGGATGCTGATGTAGAAACTGACCAGTGTAGATGTACACACATACACACACACATGTACACACACACACACAGTGAAGCACCATCCAAGCACACACACATGTACACACACAGTGAGCACAGTCCCATCACACACACACACACACACACACGCGCGCGCGCACACGCACACATGTACACACACACACATGTACACACACACACATGTACACACACACACACACACACACACACACACACACACACACACACACACACACACACACACACACAGACACGGTGAAGCACCATCAAATCACACACACATGTACACACACACACATACACACACTCACACACACATGTACACACATACATGTACACACACTCATGTGCACACACATGTACATACACATGTATACACACGCACACTGAAGCACCATCCCATCACACACACACGCACGCACATGCACACGCACACACACACACACACATGCATACATACACACACACAGGCACACACACGCACGCACACACACATACATACACATACACACTCACACACTCACACGCACTCACACACACTCACGCACATACACACACACTCACACGCACGCATGTACTCACACACACATATACAAACATTCACACACACACATACACACACACACATGTACACACACATACACACGCACACACACGCACACACTCACACACGCATAGACACATACACACACACACACACACACACTCACACGCACACACACACATACATACACACACATACATACACACACACACACACACACACACTAACACGCACACACACACACACACACACATACACACACACACATGTACACAAACACACACACTCACACAAACACATGTACACACACATACACGCATACACTCATACACACTCACGCACACATACACATACACACACACACACTCACACTTTACATTTACACCGAAGATCTTGAAGAAAACCCACGGAGGACACGGGGAGAACGTACAAACTCCGTACAGACAGCGCCCGTAGTCGGGATGGAACCCGGGTCTCTGGCACTATGAGGCGGCAACTCAAAGAATCAAAGGTATTTTACTGTCACGTGTACCAATTAAGGTACAGTCAAACTCGATTTACCATATAATCACACTAAAAAAAAGCAACAAGACACAGGACTACATAACAGTTAACATAAACATCCACCACAGCGGATTCCCCACATTCCCCACTGTGATGGAAGGCAATAAAGTCTAATCTTCTTCCTTCTTTATTCTCCCGCGGTCGGGTGAGTCGAACCATCCACGGTGGGGGCGGTCGAAGCTCCCGTGTCGGGGCGGTTGAAGCACCCCCAATACTATTCCAAAAAGCACAAAGTCCTTAAAGCAACAAAGACAATAGTTTGTTCAAGAAGGAACTGCAGATGCTGGAAGATCGAAGGTACACAAAAATGCTGGAGAAACTCAGCGGGTGCAGCAGCATCTATGGAGCGAAGGAAATAGGCGACGTTTCGGGCCGAAACCCTTCTTCAGACTGATGGGGGGTGGGGGGGAGAAGGAAGGAAAAAGGGAGGAGGAGGAGCCCGAGGGCGGGGGGATGGGAGGAGACAGCTTGAGGGTTAAGGAAGGGGAGGAGACAGCAAGGGCTAGCAAAATTGGGAGAATTCAATGTTCATGCCATCCGAACGCAAGCAACCCAGGCGGAATATGAGATGCTGTTCCTCCAGTTTCCGGTGTTGCTCACTCTGGCAATGGAGGAGACCCAGGACAGAGAGGTCGGACTGGGAATGGGAGGGGGAGTTGAAGTGCTGAGCCACCGGGAGTTCAGGTAGGTTATTGCGGACTGAGCGGAGGTGTTCGGCGAAACGATCGCCCAACCTCCGCTTAGTCTCCCCGATGTAAATCAGCTGACATCTAGAGCAGCGGATGCAGTAGATGAGGTTGGAGGAGATACAGGTGAACCTTTGTCGCACCTGGAACGACTGCTTGGGTCCTTGAATGGAGTCGAGGGGGGAGGTGAAGGGACAGGTGTTGCATTTCTTGCGGTTGCAACGGAAAGTGCCCGGGGAGGGGGTGGTACGGGAGGGAAGGGAAGAATTAACAAGGGAGGTGCGGAGGGAGCGGTCTTTGCGGAAGGCAGACATGGGGGGAGATGGGAAGATGTGGCGAGTGGTGGGGTTCACAGGCTGTTTCATAGCCTGATGGCTGTGGGGAAGAACCTGTTCCTGAACCTGGACGTTACAGTTTTCAGGCTCCTGTACCTTCTTCCTGATGGCAGGAGTGAAATGGAAGCGTGGGTCTCTGATGATGTTGGCTGCCTGTTTGAGGCAGTGACACCTGTAGATCCCTTCGATGGTGGAGAGGTCAGTACCCGGGATGGAGCGGGCAGTGTTTACCACTTTTTGTAACCTCCTGTGTAAACACAATACTCACAGATAACACAATGATCAAAATATCTATCTATATATTACTAAAACTCTCATCTAGTTTGTTAGTGAGTCTGTCTGTTTGTCTATCTGACTGTCTGTCTGTCTGTCTGTATGTGAGACATGCCCTGAATTATACCAAAATGGTACATGATAGCGCTACAATTTTTGGACCACCTTACTCACAATTGTCTTGTGGAGTTTTTTTTAGTTTCGTTCAGATTGATGTCATATTTTACAAGTTAGTCACATTTTTAACTTTACAAAATCCAGTTTGAGAATTTTTGTTTCCATCTGCACACTGGCAGTTACAGCTATGACGTCACAATGGGATCCAAATTCTTGCTGGCCCTCCCCGCATCAATATTGCAATCACAGAACACTGAGTCCTGCCAGCAAGTTTTTAAAGTTTTAAAACAGGAAGGCTGAAGGGGAGGGGGAGGGAGTGCTAGGGGAGGCAGGGGAAGTGCAATTGGATTATTTTTCAAAGTCCTGGCAGCAAGTGCAATTGGGAGGCTGAAGAGGAGAGGGGAAGGAATGCTGGGGGATAAGTGGAAATGAGCCGCCTCTGCGCAGTTGGGGGCTATGGGTGAGTGGTGGAATATTGCGTTTCGGCAACGGGTTGCGTTGGGGGAATGGGTGAGTGGTGGAATATTACGTTGGGGAACAGGTTGCGTTGGAGGACCAGGCCTCGTGTGGGGGCTATGGGTGAGTGGTCGAATATAGTGTTGGGGGAACAGGTTGCGTTGGGGGCCAGGCCTCCCTTGTGTCAGTGTTCAATAAATGTTAGCAATTACAATATTTGTGCAAAACAAAAGCCCCAAGCCCCTAGTACAAGTTACGACAGAAACTCTAAGATAGCAAACTCCACACAGACAGCACCCGAGGACTCTGATGCTGTGAGGCAGCAACTCTACCATCTGCGCCACTGTGCCGCCCTGATGCTAGAACTACTCAGAATGTCCCATCTCCCTCCCCTTTCTCCCCCACACCTCCCCTTTCTCCTCCCAAGTGCCCCACCTATTTTCCCCCCTCCCCCTCTCCCTCCACCCACATTCCTTCCTCTGGCTTCACAGTTCGAGCGGCACGGTGGTGCAGCGGTAATGTTGCTACCTCACAGCGCCAGAGACCCGGGTTTGGTCCTTACTACGGGTGCTGTCTGCGCGGAGTTTGTACGTTCTCCCCGTGACCTGCGTGGGTTTTCTCCGAGACGTTCGGTTTCCTCCCACACTCCAAATGAATGTATAGGTTTGCAGGTTAATTAGCTGGGTATGAATGTAAAATTGTCCCAGGTGATGTGTGTGTGTTGGATGGTGTTCGTGTGCGGGGATCGCTGGTCGGTGCGGACGCGGTGGGCCGAAAGGCCTGTTTCTCCGCGCTGTGTCTCTGAAAACGATACAAAATTTGCAACATCTCGATCCTTTTGATCCTACTGAGGAAGTAGAGACATTGACTGGCAGCTGGCTGGAAGAGCAGCTCGACTGAGAAGGTGGTTTGTTTAACCTTTGTTGATAGATCTGCCCTCAAGCCTTTGTGGATGGCAGGCAGTGAGAGGCGTGTAGCACAAGCAGTCTTCCTTGTGTTTGGCCCTGGCTCCTTGCAACATGGCATGTGGGCCGCACTACCCACCGCAAACCTGTTTCTGTTTTAGTAAAATTGCTTTTGTTTTGCTGAACCATGTCGGCTATTCCATCTGAACTCGATAATGAAAGCGGCATAATGCTGTGCCTGGGGCGTCAGACTGTGGGGGAACAAACTCTCCCCCACCCACCCATCAAACTACAGAAACTGCACAGGCCTCGCTCAGGAATGCAGCTGGGCCCTGGGAAGATACGGCACACAGGCACGTACTTGGTAACGTCAACACAAGAACTGCCTTCCAAAGACGTGCAGGTTTGGAGGTTAATTAGCTTCTGCAAATTGGCATCAGTGTGTAGGATTAGCCTGTGTGTGTAGTGTACGGGTGATTATGGTCTGCACGCACTTGGTAGGCCGAAGGGCCTGTTTCCACGCTGTTCGCTAAACTAAACTGACAAGCCTGGTTGCTCGGCACTTCAACTCCCCCTCCCATTCCCACGCTGACCTTTCTGTCCTGGGCCTCCTCCACTGTCAGAGTGAGGCCCAGCGCAAATTGGAGAAACAGCACCTCATATTTCGCTTGGGCAGCTTACACCCCAGCGGTACGAACATTGACTTCTCTAACTTAAAGTAGCCCTTGATTTCCCTCTCTCTCCATCCCCTCCCCCTTCCCAGTTCTCCCACCAGTCTAATGCCCCTGTCCCACTTAGGAAACCTGAACGGAAACCTCTGGAGACTTTGCGCCCCGCCCAAGGTTTCCGTGCAGTTCCTGGAGGTTTTTGTCAGTCTCCCTTCCTGCTTCCACTACCTGCAACCTCCGGCAACCACCTGCAACCACCTGCAACCTTGGGTGGGGCACAAAGTCTCCAGAGGTTTCCGTTCAGGTTTCCTAAGTGGGACAGAGGCAATACTGTCTCCGACTACATTCTATCTCCGTCCCGCCCACTCCCCTGACATCAGTGTGAAGAAGGGTCTTGACCCGAAACGTTGCCCATTCCTTCTCTCCAGAGATGCTGCCTGTCCCGCTGCGTTACGCCAGCATTTTGTGTTTTGCACAAGACAAGGCAAGGCAGGGCAAGGCAAGGCAAGGCAGGGCAAGGCAAGGCAAGGCAAGGCAAGGCAAGGCAAGGCAAGGCAAGGCAGGGCAAGGCAGGGCAAGGCAGGGCAAGGCAAGGCAAGGCAAGGCAAGGCAAGGCAAGGCAAGGCAAGGCAAGGCAAGGCAAGGCAGGGCAAGGCAGGGCAAGGCAGGGCAAGGCAAGGCAGGGCAAGGCAGGACAAGGCAAGGAAAGGCAAGGCAGGGTAAGGCAAGGCAAGGCAAGGCAGAGCAAGGCAGTGCAAGGCAAGGCAAGGCAGGGCAAGGCAGGGTAAGGCAAGGCAAGGCAGGGCAGGTCAACGCAAGGCAGGGCAAGGCAGGGCAAGGCAGGACAAGGCAAGGCAGGGCAAGGCAAGGCAAGGCAGGGCAAGGCAGGGCAAGGCAAGGCAAGGCAAGGCAAGGCAAGGCAGGGCAAGGGAGGGCAAGGCAGGGCAAGGCAGGGCAAGGGAGGGCAAGGCAGGGCCATTTTGTGTCTACCTTCGATATAAACCAGCATCTGCAGTTCTACAACGCAATATGTAATCAAACATAGAACTAGTGCATGGGTGACCGCTGGTTGGCATGACTCGATGGGCCGAAAGGCCTGTTCTATGCTGTATCTCTAAACTAAACTTGTCCCTAGTGTGTGTAGGATAGTGTTAGTGTGCGGGTTTTGCTGGTTTGCACGGTCTCGGGAGGCCGAAGGAACTGTTTCCGCGCTGTATCTCTAAACTAAACTAAATTAGAATGATGCTGCCTGACCCACTGAGTCACTCCAGTAATTTTATGTCTTCATTCTTCTCCAGAGCCGCTGCCTGACCTGCTGAGTAACTCCAGCACTTTGTGTGCCTTTTCTTCATCCCATAATTCCCATGTCTGATAACCAACAGGTTCCATGTCCACACGATAAAAACCATTTCGGCAAAAAACGATCTCGTAATGCATCTTCATGGCGGTTCGCGTTTTTTCCTTTAAAAAAAAATCTAATTTGCCAATAATCCCCAGCAAATTCCCATTTTGTTTTGAAACCGGCACAGATGTACGTTGAATGTGAATTTTAATAACACCAAAGAAACTGGCATATGTTCCTATTCACTCTCCTGCCCCCACCCCCTCCATTCCTTGACACTATCCCCCCATCCTCCCCCATCCTTGACTCTCCCCCCCCCCCGCCCATCCTCCCCCCCCTCTCCACTTCTTGACTCTATCCCCCATCCTCCCCCCCCCCCCCCTCTCCTCCACTCCCTCACTCTCCCCCCCCCCCCACCCCCATGGCACAAATCACAGGCTGCGTGTGGGTCGACACAGCGTGGGGATCACACCCTCGTCAGTGACTGTAGGCTAATTAATAATTAATACCAGAGCAAGGGGGGTGTTTTGCAATGCAGATGTGATAGTGTGAGGCCCAGTGAGGCTGTGCAGAGGAAACAGACATGGCTGCTTCAGGGAGTAGCAGCCCTCTTGCCGACTGAGGCTGGAAGAGGCCTGGGTGTGAAAGTGTTTTAGATTACGTCCCCCTCAGCTGGACTTTACCTGCACCTGCTTTGAAGTCCTCCTTTCTTTCTCCGTCTTGTGCCTCTCCGCCCTTCATTCATTCATTCATTCTTTCGTTCCCTCCATCCACCCACAAATGGTGCAGCGGCACTTTAATTTGTCACGTGTACCGAGGTACAGTGACATTCATTTCCGCAAACGCTTCAGTACCAGTTCATATGTAAGCCCCTCTGTATCTCCCTCGTGGCCAAGGGAAGGATCTGCCATGGCAACCAGTTATATAGTCTCTCAACTTTCACAAACCATTCACTTCTTTCCCAATGGCGATCACGGTGGCGCAGCAGTAGAGTTGCTGCCTTACAGCGCACACAATGCCGGAGGCCCGGGTTCAATCCCGACTACAGGTGCTGTCTGCACGGAGTTTGTACGTTCTCCCCGTGACCTGCGTGGGTTTTCTCCGAGATTTTCGTTTTCCTCCCACACTCCACAAAGACGTACGGATTTGTAGGTTAATTGGCTTTGGTAAAATTGTAAATTGTCCCTAGTGTGTGTAGGATGGGTTTTCTCTGAGATGTTCGGTTTCCTCCCACACTCCAAAGACGTACAGGTTTGTAGGTAAATGGGCTTGGTTTAATTGTAATTTGTCCCTGGTGTGTGTAGGGTAGTGTTAATGTGCGGGTCGGCGCAGACTCGGTGGGCCGAAGGGCCTGTTTCCATGCTGTAACTCTAAACTAAACTAAACTGAACTCCCCATCACTCTGAACTCCATCTTTCAGTCAAAAGAACCAGGAGATCAGAGGAGCCCAAAGATCGGTATAAAATCATGAGGGGGATCGATAGGGTGAATACACAAGAGTCTTTTACCCAGAGTCGGGGAATCTAAAACAAGATTGTTTCTCCAGAGATGCTGCCTGACCTGCCGAGTTACTCTGGCACTTTGTGTCTTACATAGAAACATAGAAAATAGGTATAGGAGTAGGCCATTCGGCCCTTCGAGCTTGCACCGCCATTCAATATGATCATGGCTGATCATCCAACTCAGTATCCGGTACCTGCCTTCTCTCCATCTTTGTCCTTTTCCCAGAGATGCTGCCTGACCCGTTGAATTACTCCAGCATTTTGTGTTTTGTTTTCTAACCTCTATTTTCATGTTTGATAATTAACAGCCACTATCGTCTGAGTTTTAAGATGAGAGGGGAAAGACTTAATAGGAACCTGTAGGGCCACACATATTCACACAGAGGGTGGCGGGTGTATAGAACCAGCAGCCAGAGGAGGTAGCTGAGGCAGGTACTAGAACATTTAAAAGGCACTTGGGCAGGTACGTGGATATGAAAGGTTTAGAATGGTACACCAGTCATTGAAAGTAGGCATGCAGGTGCAGCAGGCAGTGAAGAAAGTGAATGGTATGTTAGCTTTCATAGCAAAAGGATTTGAGTATAGGAGCAGGGAGGTTCTACTGCAGTTGTACAGGGTGTTGGTGAGATCACACCTGGAGTATTGCGTACAGTTTTGGTCTCCAAATCTGAGGAAGGACATTATTGCTATAGAGGGAGTGCAGAGAAGGTTCACCAGACTGATTCCTGGGATGTCAGGACTGTCTTATGAAGAAAGACTGGATAGACTTGGTTTATACTCTCTAGAATTTAGGAGATTGAGAGGGGATCTTATAGAAACTTACAAAATTCTTAAGGGGTTGGACAGGCTAGATGCAGGAAGATTGCTCCCGATGTCGGGGAAGTCCAGGACAAGGGGTCACAGCTTAAGGATAAGGGGGAAATCCTTTAAAACCGAGATGAGAAGAACTTTTTTCACACAGAGAGTGGTGAATCTCTGGAACTCCCTGCCACAGAGGGTAGTCGAGGCCAGTTCATTGGCTATATTTAAGAGGGAGTTAGATGTGGCCCTTGTGGCTAAGGGGATCAGAGGGTATGGAGAGAAGGCAGGTACAGGATACTGAGTTGGATGATCAGCCATGATCATATTGAATGGCGGTGCAAGCTCGAAGGGCCGAATGGCCTACTCCTGCACCTAATTTCTATGTTTCTATGTTTCTATGATATGGGCCAAACACATCTAAATGGGACTCGCTAAGATGAGGCATCTTGGTTGACATGGATGATTGGACCAAAGGGTCTGTTTCCGTGTTTAGTTTAGTTGAGAGATACATTGTGGAAATAAGTCATTCGGCCCACCTAGATCGTGCCGACCAGCGGAGATCTCGGAGAAAACCCACGCGGGTCACGGGGAGAACATGCAAACTCCGTACAGACAGCACCCGTAGTCGGGATCGAACCCATGTCTCTGGCGCTGCATTCGCTGTAAGGCAGCAACTCTACCGCTGCGCCAACGTGCCACCCTAAATGAATTTAATTTACTGAAGAAGGGTCTCGATACAAAATGTCACCCATTCCTTCTCTCCAGAGATGCTGCCTGACCTGCTGAGTTACTCCAGCATTTTGTGTCTATCTTCGGTTTAAACCAGCATCTGCAGTTCCTTCCTATAAATTAATTTAATTGTATGTTAAATATATATTCACCTACAAATTGATGCGAGATTGTAGCTAGAATCTATGTGTCAGCGTGAAAATATTTGGTGCTATTAATATTCTGTTAACATGTCTACAAATATATTGCAATATCCTGGAGTTTTAATTAATTTCTTCCCCTTCCTTCCCTCTCTCTTCCTTGTGACCCACATGGACTTGTACACATTTCTTCACTTCCTCCATTACTTCCACCTTGTTGAGTCCACCAACTTCGCCCAGTTGGGGAATCGAGAACCAAAGTGAGTGGGGGGGGGGGGGGGAGAAGATTTAAGAGGAACCCAAGGGGCAAACCTTTTTACACCTAGGGTGGCAGGTGTACGGAACGAGCTGCTGGAGGAGGTTGTTGAGGCAGGTACTATCACAACATCTAATAAACATTGGATAAGTTCATGGATAGGACAGGTTTGGAGGGATATGGGCCAAGCGCAGGCAGATGGGGCTGGTGTAGATGGGGCATGTTGGTCGGCATGGGCAAGTTGGGCCAAAGGGCCTGTTTCCATGCTGTATGACTATTACAGAGATGACTTGCCTTTTGATCACACTGTGGATGAAAGACTACCACAGGTAGATTGGAAATCATTGGACAAAGTCAGCATGGATTTACGAAAGGTAAATCATGTCTGACGAATCTTATAGAATTTTTCGAGGATGTAACTAGTAGAGTGGATAAGGGAGAACCAGTGGATGTGTTATATCTGGGCTTTCAGAAGGCTTTCGACAAGGTCCCAAATAAGAGATTAGTATGCAAACTTAAAGCACACGGTATTGGGGGTTCAGTATTGATGTGGATAGAGAACTGGCTGGCAGACAGGAAGCAAAGAGCAGGAGTAAACGGGTCCTTTTCAGAATGGCAGGCAGTGACTAGTGGGGTACCGCAAGGCTCAGTGCTGGGACCCCAGCTATTTACAATATATATTAATGATTTGGACGAGGGAATTGAATGCAACATCCCCAAGTTTGCGGATGACACGAAGCTGGGGGGCAGTGTTAGCTGTGAGGAGGATGCTAGGAGGCTGCAAGGTGACTTGGATAGGCTGGGTGAGTGGGCAAATGCATGGCAGATGCAGTATAATGTGGATAAATGTGAGGTTATCCACTTTGGTGGCAAAAACAGGAAAGTAGACTATTATCTGAATGGTGGCCGATCAGGAAAAGGGGAGATGTAACGAGGGGTTGGACAAGCTAGATGCAGGAAGATTTTTCCCGATGTTGGGGAAGTCCAGAACAAGGGGTCACAGTTTAAGGATAAGGGGGAAGTCTTTTAGGACCAAGATGAGAAATACAATTTTCACACAGAGAGTGGTGAATCTGTGGAATTCTCTGCCACAGAAGATAGTTGAGGCCAGTTCATTGGCTATATTTAAGAGGGAGTTAGATGTGGCCCTTGTGGCTAAAAGGATCAGGGGGTATGGAGAGAAGGCAGGTACAGGATACTGAGTTGGATGATCAGCCATGATCATATTAAATGGCGGTGCAGGCTCGAAGGGCCGAATGGCCTACTCCTGCACCTATTTTCTATGTTTCTATGTTTCTATGTTTCAGAGATGAAGCACTGTTAGATTAGACATGACCTTAGATCGTCATAGAGTGATACAACGTGGAAACAGGCCATTGGGCCCAACACCGGCCAACATGTCGGAGCTACACTAGTCCCACCTGCCTGCGTTTGGTCCATATCCCTCCATGTTCCTGTCTAATTGTGTAAATGCATGTTTGATGATACGCACGGATTCGATGGGCTGAATAGCCTGTTTCCACATTTAGGTTAGTTTAAAGATATAGCACGGAACAGGCCCTTCAGCCCACCAAGTTCGCGCCGACCAGCGATCCCCGCACGCTAACACTACTAAAGACAATTTACAATTTTACCGAAGCCAATTAGCCTACAAACCTGCACATCTTCGGAGTGTGGGAGGAAACCGGAGCACCCGGAGAAAACCCACGCAGGTCACGGGGAGAAGGTACAAACTCCGTACCGACAACACCTGTAGTCAGGATCGAACCCGGGTCTCTGGCGCTGTGAGGCAGCAACTCTACCGCTGCGCCACCGTGCCGCCCATGCTATTTTCTATTTCTCTAGACCGATTGCAGGTTTTGCATTACAGGAAATTATTTAGAACCAAGCAACACTTCCAGACTAAATATAGCATGACAGGTGAGGCCCTCAAGCAAACTACCCAACGAGGAAACTAGCCCATTTATCCATATCTCTCTGGTCTAAGGTTAATTATATGTATGTGTACTTAGTGGGACGAAAACATTAGCATCAATCAACAGCTGACATTGTTTTGTAGATCGACACAAAATGCTGGAGTAACTCAGCGGGACCGGCAGCATCTCTGGAGAGAAGGAATGGGTGACGTTTCGGGACGAGACCCTTCTTCAGACTGAGACTCTTCTTCAGATTTCAATCTGAAGAAGGGTCTCGAGCTGAAACGTCACCCATTCTTTCTCTCCAGAGATGCTGCCCGTCCCGCTGAGTTACTCCAGCATTTTGCGTTGATCTCCGATGTAAACCAGCATCTGCAGTTCCTTCCCACGCAGCTCACATTGTGTTACCTTGTACTGCCATAGGTTGCTGTAGCGGCACTTTGCCAACAACCATCATAACCTTGTTAAACTATCTACAGAAAATTATCTTCAGATTATTAAATATTGTTGGGTGGCATAGTAGCACAGCGGTAGAGTTGCTGCCTCACAGCGCCAGAGTTCCAGGTTCCATCCTATCCACTGGTGCTGTATATACGTTCTCCCCGTGACCTGCATGGCTTTTTATCCGAGATCTTCGGTCTCCTCCCACACTCCAAAGACGTACAGGTTTGTAGGTAAATTGGCTTTGGTAAAAGATGCCTCTAGTGTGTAGGATAGTGCTAGTGTATGGGTGATCACTGGTCAGAGTGGATTCGGTGGGCCAAAGGGCCTGTTTCGGCACTGTATCTCTAAAAACCAAGAACGTTTAAAATAATAGTGTAGAAATTCATGCTATTTATAAAGGCCTTATTATAAAACATATACACATAAAGAGAAGCATTGTTATGGCAATATCCTCATTAATCATATTTCATGGATATTGCGTTGGTAACTAAAGTAATATCCATTGAATATATTTATTTTAAAGTTCCCTGTTTAGAAATGTATTTATGGTGGCAGGGTGGCGCAGCGGTAGAGTTACAGCTACACAGCGCCAGAGACGCGGGTTCGATCCTGACTACGGGCGTTGCCTGTACGGAGTTTGCACGTTCTCCCCGTGACCTGCGTGGGTTATCTCCAGGATCTTCACTTTCTTCCACACACTCCAAAGACGTACAGGTCTGTAGGTTAATTGGCTAGGAGTAATTGTAAATTGTCCCTAGTGTGTGTGGGATAGTGTTAGTGTGCGGGGATCGCTGGTCGGTGCCGACTCGGTGGGACGAAGTCCGTACAATGTCGCGAGGAGCAAAGGCATTGTGACGTCATTCAGCTCGCTTCAGCAGTTAGACTTTAAAAAATGCCAGATTTGTGAACAATTTTAGTAAAAAACTCGGGAAATAATGAATCAAATTTCCAGATGAGGGTTTTTTTGAAATCATGAGGTAAATCTCTACCGGAATATGTAAAGATTTCACCGTTATCGCGTCGGGTTTTCGAGGAGATGTGAATCACATATGAAAAGACACACACACACACACACACACACACACACACACACACACACCCACATCCAAGATCAGAGTTTTAATAGTTACATGATTGTCTATTGAACTGCAGATGCTGGTTTACACCGAAGATGGACATAAAATGCTGGACTAACTCAACGGGACAGGCAGCATCTCTGGAGAGAAGGAATGGGTGAAGAAGGGTCTCGACCCAAAACGCCACCCATTCCTTCTCTCCAGAGATGCTGCCTGACCCGCTGAGTTACCCCAGCATGCTGTGCCTATCTGTACTGTACAATGTTTTAGAAGTACCTTTCCTTGATCGTTCCTTTCCTAATGAAAACCACATTTTTTTGCCACACTTTGTATTTATATTTCCATATATAACACATGTTCTAATTTTCCATTATGTAATTTTAATACTCCAGTTACAATTCTCCAAGCAGAAAATAAACCTTCCATTAAATGTTGTGTGTACATTGTGCACACCCTGTATGGCACTCACTTCCTGCAATCGTTTGCACGTCATGCTCTTAAGACTCGCTCAGCACGACACGGTGGGAGCTCTGCTGACATTTGCCAAGTGGTGGTGTTCACTTTCATACCGTTAATTGCTTTCAGACGTATTGAACCTGTAAAGCACATCGCCAGATGCTGGAGACAGGCTCACTAGTTTCATTTTTAAGTTGAGAGATGCAGCGGGGAAACAGAGCCCTTCGGCCCAGCGCGTCCGCGCCGACCAGCGATCCCCGCACACTGACACAGCCCCCCCACACACTCGGGGCAATTGTTACATTTATACCAAGCCGATGAATCCTACAAACCTGCACGTCTTTGCAGCGTGGCAGGAGACCGAAGGTCTCGGAGAAAACCCACGCAGGTCACGGGGAGAACGTGCGAACTCCATACAGGCAGCACCCGTAGTCGGGATCGAACCCGGTACTCCGGCGCTGTGAGGCAGCAACTCCACCGTGCCGCCCTTCCCGTCACTCCAAAGACGTACAGGTTTGTAGGTTAATTGGTTTGGTATATAAATTATAAATTGTCCCTATAAATAATTATACATTTGTCCCTATAAATAATTATACATTTGTGGAGGATAGTGCTAATGTACAGGGTGATCAGTGGTCGGCATGGACCCGGTGGGCCGAAGGGCCTGTTTCTGCGCTGTATCTCTGAACGCTTCAGTGTTGATGGTGCGTTCACTAATGCACACATACTGTATGTGCCTCATTCACTCCATTCTTCATTCATTACAAACATGTGTGTGTTGACTTTGTAACGAGAAGACTTGAATCAGTTATCTTACTGTATGTCTCCTTTCGTTTCTCCAGCTGGGACAAAATTGGAACATCTCAATTTTTGCAAATAGCTTACAGGTGGAAAATGTCAAATATGTAAGTCCCTCATTCCTCTAACGTTATTAAATTCAAAACGTTCTGTTTTGTCTGAAGAAGGGTTCCCACCCGAAACATCACTGATTCCTTTTCTCCAGAGATGCTGCCTGGCCCGTTGATTTACTCCAGCACTCAGTGTCTATCTTTGATATAAGCTGGCATCTACAGTTTAGTTTATTCTTATAACCCCCTCCAAATTCTACCACTTTATTCATTTATTAGCTTTGCTTTTTATTGTCCCGTGTATCGAGGTACAGCTTTCTTGTTGCCTGCTATCCAGTCAACGGAAAGACAACCGCCATCAGTCTGTAGAAGGGTCTCGACCCGAAACGTCACCCATTCCTTCTCTCCAGAGATGCTGCCTCGCCCCCCTGAGTTACTCCAGCATTTTGTGTCCACCTATGATTACAATCAAGCCATCCACAGTGTATAGATCCATGATAAGGGAATAACGTTTAGTGCAAGGTAAAGCCAGTAAAGTCTGGTCAAGGATAGTCCGAGGGTCACCAATGAGGTAGATAGTAGTTCAGGACTGCTCTCTGGTTGTGGTAGGATGATTCAGTTGCCTGATAACAGCTGGGAAGAAACTGTCCCTGAATCTGGAGGTGTGCGTTTTCACACTTCTGTACCTTATGCCAGATGGGAGAGGGGAGAAGAGGGAGTGGCCGGGGTGCGATTAGTCCTTGATTATGCTGCTGGCCTTGCCGAGGCAGCTTGAGGTGTCGATGGAGTCATTAGAAGGGAGGTTGGTTTGTGTGATGGTCTGGGCTGCGTCTACAATTCGCTGCAATTTCTTGCGGTCTTGGATGGAGCTGTTCCCAAACCAAGCTGTGAGGCATCCTGATACAATGCTTTCTATGGTGCACCTCTGGAAGTTGGTGAGAGTTGTTGGGGATATGCCAAAAGTCCTAAGCCCTCTAAGGAAGTAGAGGCATTGGTGTGCTTTCTTGGTCGTTGCTTCAATATGGGTGGTCCAGGAGAAGTTGTTGATGATGTTGACTCCTAGGAATCTGAAGTTCACGTCTCGACATTCAGTTTTGTAAAGCTGTTTTCTAAAGCACAATTGCAAATAATAATGCTTCCAAAATATCAAATGTGTATGATACAGCCACGCTAGCTACACTAGCTACACTAGTCCCACCTACCTCCATTTGGTCCATATCCCTCCAAATCTTCTTCTGATCGAGTCCACACACAAGATTAGACGTTGTTCAGCCAGAGCTGAACACATTTCTCGGCATCTGCACACAATGGTGTCTGTCTTGTCGCTTCTTGTGCTTCTTGTGCGTGGTGGTGGAAAGATTGGTGGAGACAGGGCCGCGACGTGAACGCTCTTTCCTTGACCCCCATCCCCTCCAAATGTGTATCATCCTCAAGATTCCATCACCTACCAATCTCGGAGCTCATTGAGGTTTAGGAAGAAAGCAAAGAATCTCAGGAAAATACCACATTTCTGTTGAAGAACATGCAAACCCCACACTGAGAGCACAAGAGGTTACCTTCATAAGTTCATGTCATGGGAGCAGAATTAGGCCAATCGGCCAATCGAGTCTACTCCGCCATTCAATCATGGCTGATCTATCTCTCCCTCTCAACCCCATTCTCCTGCCTTCTCCCCATAACCCCGGACACCCGTACTAATCAAGAATCTGTCTATCTCTGCCATAAACATATTCAATAACTTGGCCTCCACAGTCGTCTGTGGCAATGAATCCCACAGATTCACCACCCTCCTCCTCATCTCCTTGCTAAAGGTACATCCTTTTATTCTGAGGCTGTGCCCTCTGGTCCTAGACTCTCCCACTAGTGGAGACATTCTTTCTTGATTACTACGGGCGTCAGGGATTATGGGGAGAAGGCAGGAGAATGGGGTAAGTAGGGAGAGATAGATCAGCCATGATTGGATGGGGTAGCCAATAAGCCGAACGGCCTAATTCTGCTCCTATTAAGATCTTATCAACTCTTCGCATGAATTCTATCCAGGCCTTTCACTATTCGGTAAGTTTCAATGAGGTCCCCACTCATCCGTTAAAACTCCAGCGTCTAGAGTACCTGTGCCCGTAAACCGTTCATTATTAACCCAATCATCTCCGTGATCAGCCCCATCAACGTCTACTGGACCCTCTCCAATGCCAACACACCCTTCATCAGATATGGAGGATAAGATTGAATGCTCGTCACCGGAGCTGTGAGGCAGCACACTTCATTTAGTTGGTGACTTGGAGTTAGTTCCACGTTTAAATAAGTCACCTGCATTACTTGCAAATCCTCCTATATTACAGCCTAATAGCCCTGTCCCACGGTACGAGCTCATTCCAAGAGCTCTCCCGAGTTTAAAAAAAATCAAACTCGTGGTAAGCACGGAGAATGAACGTAGCGGGTACGTCGGAGCTCGGGGACGTCTCTTAGCGCTAACGGCAGGTACTCGGGAAGACTCGCTAACGGCAGGTACTCGGGAAGACTCGTGAAGATTTTTCAACATGATGAAAAATGTCCACGGGAGCCCCGAGTACCGATGAGCGGCCATTACCGTAAATCTCCGAGTTCGAATCAGGGCAAACTCGGGAGAACTCTTGGAATGAACTCGTACCGTGGGACAGGGCTTTAACGGCCACAGTATCAGATACAGTATATCAGGTTGCTGAACCAACCTACTAAAATCTACAGAACAGTCCTGAGCTACTATCTACCTCATTGGAGACCCTTGGACTATCTTTGATCAGACCTACTGGGCTTTATCTTGCACTAAACGTTATTCCCTTTATCATTTATCTGTACACTGTGGACGGCTCGATTGTAATCATGTATTGTCTTTCCGCTGATAGACACAAAGAGCTGGAGTAACTCAGCGAGTCAGGCAGCATCTTCGGAGAATAGGCAACATTTCTGGTTGGGACCCTACTTCAGACTGAGAGTCAGAGTACACGGCAATGGGAGATGTATATGGTGCTTAGGACAAATGAATGGAAGATATGCAGAAAGTAATGATCAAATTCAGGCCAATTTCTGCTGACTGGTTAGTTCAATGCAGTTCAGTTTAGTTTATTGTCACGTGTACCAAGGTACAGTGAAAAGCTTTTTGTTGCGTGCTAACCACTAATCTGAGGAAGGACATTCTTGCCATAGAGGGAGTACAGAGAAGGTTCACCAGACTGATTCCTGGGATGTCAGGACTTTCATATGAAGAAAGACTGGATAGACTCGGCTTGTACTCACTAGAATTTAGAAGATTGAGGGCGGGATCTTATAGAAACTTACAAAATTCTTAAGGGGTTGGACAGGCTAGATGCAGGAAGATTGTTCCCGATGTTGGGGAAGTCCAGAACAAGGGGGTCACAGTTTAAAGAAAAAGGGGAAATCTTTTAGGACTGAGATGAGAAAAACATTTTTTACACAGAGAATGGTGAATCTCTGGAATTCTCTGCCACAGAATGTAATTGAGGCCAGTTCATTGGCTATATTTAAGAGGGGGTGTGGTTAGATGTGGCCCTTGTGGCTAAAGGGATCAGGGGGTATGGAGAGAAGGCAGGTACAGGATACTGAGTTGGATGATCAGCCATGATCATATTGAATGGTGGTGCAGGCTCGAAAGGCCGAATGGCCTACTCCTGCACCTATTTTTCTATGTTTCTATGTTTCTATGTTTCTATGTAACCAGTCAGCGGAAAGATGATACGCGATTACAATCGAGCCATTGACAGTGTACAGATACATGGGTGGCTGTGGAAAAGGTTCACGCAAGAAGTATCTCGACCCGAAACATCACCCATTCCTTCGCTCCGTAGATGCTGCCTCACCCGCTGAGTTTCTCCAGCAGATTTGTGTACAGATGTGTGATAAGGGAATATTTAAATGTGTGGGGCGATTGTAATATGTGATTGTAGACCTGTTTCTGCGGCTAGCGCGCTAGTGGTCGCCTGGGTTGGACGCCATCTTGGAAGCGAACTCTTCCACATAACAAGTAAACAACCTGAACAGTTGACAAACGACAAAAACCTTTTCACTGTACACGAGACAATAAACTAACCTCAAACGCAAATATATTAATCATTGAAGTTAAACTGTAATCCTATTACATGGCTGTCAAGAACCCTGGAAGAAAACAGTCTCCATGGCAATGATTTTGGAGAGTCATAGAGTGATACAGCGTGGAAACAGGCCCTTCAGCCCATCTTCCCATGCTGGCCACCATGTCCCAGCTACACTAGTCCCACCTACCTCCATTTGGTCCATATCTCCCCCTAATATAAGATTATAAAGGATTTGGACACGCTAGAGGCAGGAAACATGTTCCCGATGTTGGGGGAGTCCAGAACCAGGGGCCACAGTTTATGAATATGTGGTAAGCCATTTAGAATGGAGATGAGGAAACACTTTTTCACAGAGAGTGGTGAGTCTGTGGAATTTTCTGCCTCAGAGGGCGGTGGAGGCCGGTTCTCTGGATGCTTTCAAGAGAGAGCTAGATAGGGCTCTTAAAAATAGCGTAGTCAGGGGATATGAGGAGAAGGCAGGAACTGGGTACTGATTGGGGATGATCAGCCACGATCACATTGAATGGCGGTGCTGGCTCGAAGGGCTGAATAGCCTACTCCTGCACCTATTGTCTATTGTCTATTGTCAAACCGGTCCTATCCATGTGCCTGTCTAACGGTTCTTAAATGTTTTGTTTAGTTTAGAGATACAGCGCGGAAACAGGCCCTTCGGCCGACCGTGTCGACACCAACCAGCGATCCCTGCACATCAACACCACCCTAATCACACGAGGGACAATTTATATTTATACCAAGCCAATTAACCTACATACCTGCACTTCTTATGGAGTGTGGGAGGAAACTGAAGATCTCGGAGAAAGCCCACGCAGGTCACGGGGGAGAACGTACAAACTCCGTACAGACAGCGCCCGTAGTCGGGATCGAACCCGGGTCTCCGGTGCTGCAAGTGCTGTAAGGCAGCAACTCTACCGCTGCGCCACCGTGCAGCCCAAACGTTGGGATAGTCCCTGCCTCAACTACCTCCTCTGGCAGCTTGTTCCATACACCCACCACCCTCTGTGTTAAAAAGCTACCCCCCAGATTCCAATTGAATAATTTCCCCTTCACCTTAAACCCATGTCCTCTGGTCCCCAGATTCCCCGACTCTGGGCGTGATGCTTGTGGGAGCCAACGGTTCCTTTATTCTGCTCCGATAATCCCAATGAGACACAAACGAGATGTTGGCTGACAACTGGTCAATGTCAACCACCTTGGCAGTAATTAGGGCAACAGTTCACAGACCATCCAATAATCGGCAGGTCAAGGTAATACTGTTGCTTTGGCTGCCTTCCAAGTAACTAAAATTAACTATTTTGTTTTAATATCCTTCCCACGGTCAAATTAGCAGTTTACCATATATAAGGTGAGATCTCCGTTTCTGTGCTGTCTCCTAACAAAGACCAGATCTGCTACCAGGCGTTCCATGAATCTAATGGGGACGCTTAGGAAAATTGCTCCTTTTATGGGGTGTGATATTGGGATTTAACCTTTCATTCACAGCCTCTAAATGTTCATACTTTCCATTGAGGAAGTGCAGCTAAGGTTCACCAGACTTCAGCGGGGCCTTGTGTGCAGGAAGGAACTGCAGATGCTGGTTCAAACAGAAGGTGGACACAGACTGCTGGAGTAACTCAGCGGGTCAGGGAGCTTCTCTGGAGAGAAGGTATGGGTGATGTTTCGGGTCGAGACCCGTCTTCAGACCGCAAGGGTTTTGGCAGATTGATTGACGAAGGATCGAGGGAGATTTTCGAGAGGAACTGTAGGTGCTAGAAACTTGAGCAAAACACAAAGTGCTGGAGTAAATCAGCGGGTCTGGCAGCATCTTAGTTTAGTTTAGAGAAACAGCGCGGAAACAGGCCCTTCGGCCCACCGAGTCCGCGCCGACCAGCGATCCCTGCACACTAGCACTATCCTACACACAATAGGGACAATTTACATTTATACCAAGCCAGTTAACTTACAAACCTGTACGTCTTTGAAACGTGGGATGGAACCGAAGATCTCGGAGAAAACCCACGCAGGTCACGGGGGGAACATACAAACTCTGTACAGACAGCACCCGTAGTCGGGATCAAACCCTGATCTCTGGCGCTGTGAGACAGCAACTCTACTGCTGCGCCACCATGCCACCTCTGTGGAGAGAATGGACTGGTGACGATTCAGGTCAGGGCCCTCTTCAGACCACTCTTGAGAAGGATTAACGGCAGCTAGCCCTGTGTTCATTCAAGTTTAGAAGCAGGGCCACGTTGAAACTTACTTCAAGAATGTTTAATTGTCATATGTAACAAAAACTGATCGATTAAATCCAGCAGCTCTTTGATTTTCAAGTAAGAGTGTAGTTCCGATCTTCCAACCTACCTCATCGCACTTTTTTTTACAATCTGCAGTTTCTCGGGAACTGTAACCTCATAACTCCATAACCCCAGCAGCACGTACTTGCGGATTAAATCCGCACTTCCAGTAAACACAGGACTCATAGATAACATCATAAACAAAATAAATCAAACTCATTAAAAAAACCAATATTATTGCAAAAGTCCTTAGTGGAACGAACACAGTGCATAGCTCATCATTTAGCATTTGCAGTGTTCCACAGCCTGATGGGAAGAAGTTGTTCCTGAACCTGGTTTTCCGGCTCCTGTACCATCTTCCCGATGGCAGGGGTGAAATTAGATCGTGGCAAGGGTGGTGTAGGTCTCTGATGATGCTGGCTGCCTTTTTGAGGCAGCAACTCCTGTCGATCCCTTTGATGGTGGGGAGGTCAGTACCCATGACGGACCGGGCAGTGTTCACCACTTTTTGTAATCTCCTTCGTTCCTGGGTATTGCCTGTGAGGAATTTGCACGTTCTCTCCGCGAACTGCATGGGTTTTCTCCGAGATCTTCGGTTTCCTCCCACACTCCACAATACAAACAAGTTTGTAGGTTGTTAGGCATGTTGTATGTGTAAATTGTCCCCAGTGTGTGTGAGATAGTGTTAGTGTGCGGGGATCACTGGCCGGTGCGGACTCAGTGGGCCGAAGGGCCTGTTTCCGCGCTGTATCTATACACTAAACTAAACTAACAAGGTGGTGAATCTAGGTTCATGAAATAACAAACCAGCCAGGGTTATTTTGATTGCTGTACATACTCCAATATACAATGAAAACTTTGTATAAGTGCTAACTAGTCATATCATTGCATACAATAAACCCATGCGTTTGTACACCAGGTAATGCAAAGGAAAAAATAACCAGGGACCAGAGTCTAGTCTTACAGAGTTATGGGGTTACAGTTCCCGAGAAACTGCAGATTAAAAAAAAAGTGCAATGAGGTAGGTTGGAAGATCGGAACTACACTCTTACTTGAAAATCAAAGAGCTGCTGGACATCTAATATAGGTAAAAGGAATAGTCAAGAGTCAAGTCAAGAGTGTTTTATTGTCATATGTCCCGGACGAGACAATGAAATTCCTACTTGCTGCAGCACAACAGAATATGTGAATATATAAACATTGTATATAACGGGGAAAAAAAGAAAAAGTTCAATAAATAACAAATATAATGCAAATAACAAATAATAATATAGTCTTTTGCAGTACAGAGCTCAGAGCTCATTCATTGACGTGTTTAATAGCCTGAAGGCTGTGGGAAAGAAGCTGTTCCTGAACCTGGACGTTACAGCTTTCAGGCTCCTGTACCTTCTTCCTGATGGCAGTGGTGAGATAAGTGGATGGCCAGGATGGTGTGGGTCCTTGATGATGTTGGCTGCGATAGATCCCTTCGACGGTGGGGAGGTCAAAGCTGGTGATGGACTGGGCAGTGGTCACGACTTTTTGTAGTCTTTTTCCGCTCCTGGACGTTCAAGTTGCCGAACCAGGCCACGATGCAACCAGTCAGCATGCTCTCTACCGTGCACCTGTAGAAGTTTAGGAGAATCCTCTTCGACATGCCGAATCTCCGTAATCTTCTCAGGAAGTAGAGTCACTGATGTGCCTTCTTTATGATTGCATCGGTGTGCTGGGTCCAGGAAAGATCTTCAGATAGATGCACGCTCAGCAATTTGAAGTTATTGAAATATTGGAAATACTCCGCGACTCAGGCAGCATCTGTGGGTGGACAAACAGAGCTACCAGTACAAATGGAAGAGCCTTTGTCAGAAGATAGACACTAAATGCTGGAGAGACTCAGTGGGACAGGCAGCATCTCTGGAGAGAAGGAATGGGCGATGTTTCTGTCCAGCTGAGTTCCTCCTGCATTTTGTGTCTATCTTCGGTTTAAACCAGCATCCGCAGTTCCTTCCTGCACAGACCCTCAGTCAGACTGGTTCTGTTGGCCGTGTGCTCCGGTTTCCTCCCAGACTGCAGAGAAGTGCGGGTTTGTGGGTTAATTGGACGCTGTAAAGTGCCCCGAGTGTGGGTGGAGTGGATGGGAAAATCATAGGACTAGTGTGAATGGGAGATTGATAGTTGACGTGGGCTCGGTGGGGCGAAGGGCCTAATTCCATGCTGTTAACTAACTAGCAGTGGCGCAGTGGTAGAGTTGCTGCTCCACAGCGCCAGAGACCCGGGTTCGATCCTGACTATGGGTGCTGTCTGTACGGAGTTTGCACGTTCTCCCTGTGACCGCGTGGGTTTTTCCTCCGGGTCCTCCGGTTTCCTCCCCACACTCCAAGCACATCCAGGTGTGTAGGTTAATTGGCCTCTGTAAATCGTTAATTGTTCCCAGTGTGTGGGATAGTGCGAGTGTACAGGGCAATCTCTAGTCGGCACGGACTCGAGGCGCCGAAGGGATTGTTTCCGCACTGTATCTGTAAAGTCTAGAGTCTAAAGTCTAAACTGATCAACTTTCAATATCATGGCCTCAAAATGAATCTTATTTCCCAATTCCCAATGAACGATTATTCAGTTCAGTTTAGTTTATTGTCAGGTGTATCGAGGTACATTGAAAAGCTTTTGTTGCGTGCTAACCAGTCAGCGGAAAATCTACAGTATATATGTTTATAATCGAGCCATTTACAGTATACATACGTGATAAGGGAATAACGTTTAGTGCAAGGTAAAGCCAGTAAAGTCCGATCAAGGATAGTCCGAGGATCTCCAATGAGGTAGATAGTAGTTCAGGACCGCTCTCGGGTTGTGGTAGGATGATTCAGTTGCCTGATAACAGCTGGGAAGAAACTGTCCCTGAATCTGGAGGTGTGCGTTTTCACATTTCTGTACCTCTTGCCTGATGGGAGAGGGGAGAAGAGGGAGTGGCCAGGGTGAGACTGGTCCTTGATGATGATGCTGGCCTTGCAGCAGTTTGAAGGTTTGGCATGGTGTATTTCTGGACTATTTGTCCAACCAATGTAAAAATTACAGACTTTTGCAAAGAACTTAACAAAGGGGATTTGGGATTTGAAAAAAAAAAGTGTCTGGTGCAGCTGGGCGGGAGTGTGGAGAGATTTAGCAAACCAGAGGAAGTTTGAAAGGAAATATTAGACAGAGAGGAATGTAGAATCTGGAGTGAACCATTCAGCCTCTTGTGTGCCTTTCATTACTCAATTACCTCATTGGATCATTAACATCTCAGCTGTAACCACTGCGCTGACCCCCGGTACCCTTGTCAAGCTACATTCAAACTTTCAATAGTTTCAGCCGCAACGTATGGGATCAGGAGTAGTTCGATCAAGAGATCTGATTGCCACTAATATTCGTGTGGGGACCAACCCTGGCATCTTTCATCAAACTTTAGGCTTGTGATCCAGCCCCCATTTGTTCCAAAGTTCAGAGATAAGTTTCTCCTGAACCTTGGTCCATCTGACCACATCTAGAGAGCAGTCCTGAACTAGTGTCTGCCTCAGATTGATACACCCTCTTCTCCCCTCTCCCTAAGGTACAGAAGTGTGAAAACACACACCTCCAGATTCAGGGATAGTTTCTTCCCAGGTAACTGAATCATCCTACCACAACCAGAGAGCAGTCCTGAACTACTATTTACCTCATTGGTGACCCTCGGACTATCTTTGATCGGACTTTACTGGCTTTACCTTGCATTTAACGTTATTCCCTTATCATGTATCTATTCACTTGTGAATGGCTCGATTGTAATCATGTCTTTCTGCTGACTGGAAAAAAAGCTTTTCACTGTACCTCGGTACACATGGTAATAAACTAAACTGAACTGAACCAGATTATTTCTTTAACTTTATCATTCCACCCTGAAGATTGGTCCCGGCACGAAATGTCGCTTATCCATTCACTCCTGAGATGCTGCCTGACCAGTGCAGGAAGGAACTGCAGATGCTGGTTTAGAGACGCTTAGAAGGGTTTCGACCCGAAACCGAAACGTCACCCATTCCTTCTCTCCAGAGATGCTGCCTGTCCCGCTGAGTTACCCCAGCATTTTTGTGTCTACCCTGAATCTGGAGGTGTGCGTTTTCACACTTCTGCACCTTCTGCCCAGTGAGAGAGGGGGAGGAGAGGGAGTGACCGGGGTACCAGGCCAGTATCCCTGATCGCTCATTCCGTGTATAAGAAGGATGGGATTTCGGCCCGAAACGTTGCCTTTCTCCTTCGCTCCATAGATGCTGCTGCACCCGCTGAGTTTCTCCAGCACTTTTGTCTACCCGCTCATTCCGTGACTGGACCAATTCCTTCGGGACTGGCGTCGGAGTGGGCGGGCGGGCGACCGGTTGGATGAACGGGAGGAAAGACCGGCATTGGGAGGATACGGAGCCGTGAAGCAGGAGGACCTTTCAAAGCTAAGTGGATCATGAAGGAACCTATCAACAGGGAGAGAGAGTCTGCCTTGAAGTGCTGAGCGATTTATGGGCTGATATAAAGTTCCCATTGTGAAGCGGGGATGTGGTGTGTGTTCGCCGGGCTGCTGAGGGATATTTAGTCAGCGGAGGCTGACCCCTGCTCACCATAAACAGCCACCTCTCCTTCGACAAGCGCGGGGAGCTTCAGAGTGTGTG
Source organism: Amblyraja radiata (assembly GCF_010909765.2). Taxonomy (NCBI): domain Eukaryota; kingdom Metazoa; phylum Chordata; class Chondrichthyes; order Rajiformes; family Rajidae; genus Amblyraja; species Amblyraja radiata. The sequence continues at coordinate 55,409,433 of NC_045967.1, forward strand.
CTCGCTCCCCATTATTTAATTTCCATTATGTCTGCACGGTGCCGCGGCAGGTAGAGCTGCTGCCTCCCAGGGCCAGAGACCCCGGCTCGATCCTGGCCTCGCTCACTGTCAGGGAGTCACAGCGTGATACAGCACGGAAACAGGCCCTTCAGCCCACACCGACCCACATGTCCCAGCTACACTAGTCCCACCTGCCTGCGTTTGTCCCATATCCCTCCAAACCTGCCCAACTGTTTCTTAAACGCTGGGATAGTCCCAGCCTCAACTGCCTCCTCTGGCAGCTTGTTCCATACACCCACCACCCTTTGTGTGAAAAAGTTACCCCTCAGATTCCTATGTCCTACCAGAGTGGTGAATCTCTGGAATTCTCTGCCACAGCAGGTAGTTGAGGCCAGTTCATTGGCTATATTTAAGAGGGAGTTAGATGTGGCCCTTGTGGCTAACGGGATCAGGGGGGTATGGAGAGAAGGCAGGTACAGGATACTGAGTTGGGTGATCAGCCATGATCATAGTGAATGGTGGTGCAGGCTCGAAGGGCTGAATGGCCTACTCCTGCACCTATTTTCTATGTTTCTATGTCCTTGTGTGGAGTTTGCATGTTCTCCCAGCGACCACGTGGGTTTCCTCCGGGTGCTCCGGTTTCCCTCCAGCATCCAGAAGACGTGTGGGTTTGTCGGTTAATTGTCCTCCATTATTTTGCCTCGAGTCAAACTCCTTTTTTTCCTTATTTTAGAGATAGAGTGTGGAAACAGGCCCATCGGCCCACCGAGTCCGTGCCGACCAGCGATCACCCTGTACACTAACACTATCCTACACACCAGGGACAATTTTACAACTGACCAAAGCCAATTAACATGTAAACCTGCACGTCTTTGGAGTGTGGGAGGAAACCGGGGCAACTGGAGAAACCCACGTGGTCACAGGGAGAACGGACAAACTTGGACGTGTGCTCAGGATCGAACCTGGGTCTCTGGCACTGTAAGGCAGCAACTCTACCACTGCGCCACCGTGCCACCCTGTGGGATTATAGGTCATAGAGTCATACAGCATGGAAACAGGCCCTTCGGCCCAACATGCCCATGCTGATCAAAATACCTCATCTACATTAGTCCCACCTGCCTGCGTTTGGCCCATATCCCTCTAAGTGTTTAGTGTTTTCTGAGCAATTCGTAACTGTCACTGTATGTCATGTTGTTACTTGTGGGCGGAGCACCAAGGTAAATTCCTTGTATGTGAATACTTGGCCAATAAATTTACTTACTTACTTACTTACTTAAACCATATCCTCCTACATCTTCACCAATGTGGTAGACACAGAATGCTGGAGTAACTCAGCGGGACAGGCAGCATCTCTGGAGAGAAGGAATGGGTGACGTTTCGGGTCGAGGCCCTTCTTGGTGTCAGTCTGGGTTTTGCCAACACAACTTGGGTCGTCCTTCTTTATAATCACGATCTCAATATTGATGTCAGACTTCACTGCTTGCAGCAAAGAAATTATTGTTCTGAAGTAGTTTTAGATTAGTAGTAGTTTTAAGGAGTTTGTAAGGTCTCCCGTGACCTGTGTGGGTTTTCTCTGGGGGCTCTGGTTTCTTCCCACGCTCCAAAGAATTGCCGGTTTGTAGGTTAATTGGCTTTGGTAAGTTGCCCCTCGTGTGTAGGATAGAATGAGTGTACGGGTGATCACTGGTCGGCTTGGACTCAGTGGGCCGAAGGGCCTGTTTCGACACTGTATCGCTAAACTAAACTAAACTAAACAGTGGGTCAGGCAGCATCTCTGGAGAAACACAATGGGTGACATTTCGGGTCGGGTCCCTTCTTCAGATTTATTAAGTTCTTCTGAAGGTATAGGTCACATGAGCAGAATTATTGATTACTGATTGTGGATGATCAGCAGTGATCACAGTGAATGTTGGTGCTGGCTCGAAGGGCCGAATGGCCGACTCCTGCACCTATTGTCTATTATTTATTGTCTATTGTAATTAGGCCATTCAGCCCATTAAATCTACTCTGCCATACAATCATGGCTGATCTATCTTTCCCTCTCAACCCCATTCTCCTGCCTTCGCCCCATTTAAACCAAGTTCATAAGTGATGGTAGAATTAGGCCATTCGGCCCATCAAGTCTACTCCCCAATTCAATCATGCCTGATCTATCTCTCCCTCCTAACCCCATTCTCCTGCCTTCTCCCCATAACCTCTGACACCCACACTAATCAAGAATCTATCAATCTCTGCCTTAAATATATACACTGACTTGGCCTCCACAGCCTTCTGTGGCAAAGAATTCCACAGATTCACCACCCTCTGATATTGACTATAGGCTGTGAGCAATATTCAATATCACAGGTAGGGATCTAAACAAATAATTTAATGGGACCATTCATAACTTCAAAGAATTTGCCGCTAATGACATCAAATCGAAGGCCTGAACTCCAGTGAGGCTAAGTTTTATTCCTTGGAGTGCAGGAGGATGAGGGGTGGTCTTATAGAGGTGTCTAGGGGCATGTTAAATCTTATTAAATTTAAATTAAATTAAATGTAAAATGTTCATCTTATGAACATCTAGTGTCCCTAATGCTATTGAGATTCAGCTACAGATTCAGCAACTTACAATGAGGAGCAAAGTGTCTGTGAATCAGCCTGCATCTTCTCACAAGAGTACCCCCTTACTCCCAACTCTGATAAAACAGAATGCTAGTCAAGGCGGCATGGTGGCGCAGCGGTAGAGTTGCTGCTTTACAGCGCCAAAGACCCGGGTTCGATCCCGACTATAGGTGCTGTCTGTATGGAGTTTGTACGTTCTTCCCGTGACCTGTGTGGGTTTTCTTCTCCGAGATCTTCGGTTTCCTCCCACACTCCAAAGACGTGCAGGTTTGTAGGTTAATTGGCTTGTCGTCAATGCAGAATTGTCCCCAGTGTGTGTAGGGTAGTGTTAGCGTGCGGGGATCGCTGGTCGGCACGGACTCGGTGGGCCGAAGGGCTGTATCTCTGAACCAAACTAAAACTAAACTGAAGGTAGGTACAAAATGCCGGAGGAACTCAGCGGGTGAGGCAGCATCTATGGCTTTCAAATATGAAGATGTATCCCAGAACTGACCACAAACCTTACTAGACCCTCGTCAGAACTCTTCATTCTGAAGAAGGGTCTCGACCCGAAACGCCACCAATCCCTTCTCTCCACAGATGCTGCCTCACCTGCTGAGTTCATCCAGCCTTTTGTATACCTACCTAAAACTAAGGTGAACTAGTCACAGTGTGAGTTGTTGACATCTGCCATTGACTGTCCCATTTGCATGGTTTGGGGTACGTATGTGCGGCAGGATCAGAGGCCATGGTCTCACAAGGTCAGGCATCCTTCAAATACAGACTTGCAATCTGTTTCCCTTCTCTCATAACTCTGCAATCTAAGAAGAATTACTGATGCATTGAAAATATTCTGCTATTTGCCCTGAAGATGTTTTTGTGAAGCGCTGCAGACAAGCTGCATATTAAAACGCAGCCGTCTTCTCTGCTGAGATGGATGTGCCCTGGGTTTTCTTGGTTACCATCTTTCAAATGCCATCTGAAGCCAATAATATTCATCCTCTCGTTGAATGTAAATGATCTCACGGCCCAGGAGTGCCGATCTCCTCGCCGGTAGTAATCCCCCAACCTAGATCCGTAAAATAGCTTATCTGGTTATTTATCTCATGGTTTAGTTTGGGGCCTAGTTTAGTTTAGAGATACAGCGCGGAAACAGGACCCTCGGCCCACCGAGCGACCCCCGCACACGAACACTATCCTACACACACTTGGGACAATTCTGCATTGATACCAAGCCAATTAACCTACAGAATCTGCACGTCTTTGGAGTGTGGGAGGAATCCGAAGATCTCAGAGAAAACCCACGCGGGTCACGGGGAGAACGTGCAAACTCCGTACAGACAGCACCCGTAGTCAGGATTGAAACCGTGTCTCTGTCGCTGTGAGGCAGCAACTCTACCGCTGCGCAACCATGCTGGCACAACTTGCCCACACCAGCTAACATGTCCCATCTAAACGAGTCCCCCTGCCTGCGTTTGGCCCATATCCGTCCAAACCTGTCCTGGCCATGTACCTGTCTAATTGTTCCTTAAGCGTTGCGATAGTCCCTGCCTCAGCTACCTCCTCCGGCAGCTCATTCAACACACCCGCCACCCTTTGTGTGAAAGGGCGTTGTTAAGATTCTTGCCATTAATTGTATATTTCTCCTTAGATATATAAGTTCACAAAATGCAACGCCTTGAGCCCTCTGTGCATCTGAAAGGTCTTACAAAGTGAAAGGTCCTACAAACAAGGGCGGCACAGTGGTGCAGCGGTAGAGTTGCTGCCTTACAGCGCCAGGAACCCGGGTTCGATCCTGACTACGGGCGCTGTCTGTACGGAGTTTGTACGTTCTCCCCTTGACTCCCTAAACCAGCACCTGCAGTTCCTTGTTTCTACACCTTGCTGAAGTCCTTGTCGACATCATCCATTGCCGTGACCACGTCAGTATGCTTGCTCACACTCCTCAAAAACCTCAAACAAATTAGTGAGACACATGTTCCCGCACACAAAGCCATGCTGACCATCCTTCATTTTGTTTAGTTTGGAGATACGGCGCGGAAACTGGCCCTTCAGCCCACCGAGTCCGCGCCGACCAGCGATCCCCACACACCAACCGGGGACAATTTACAATTTATAATTTTACCAAACCAATTAACCTACAAACTTTGGGAGTGTGGGAGGAAATCAGCGCTCCAAGAAAATACCCACGTTGGTCACAGATAGAACGTACAAACTCTGTGCAGACAGCACCCGTAGTCAGGATCGAACCAAGGTCTCCCAAGGTCTGTGAGGCAGCAACTCTACCGCTGCGACATTTAATCAGTCCCTCAGAATTCCTTCCACTAACTTTCCCATCGCCAATGCTGGAGTAACTCCACGGGACAGGCAGCATCTCTGGAGAAAAGGAATGGGTGACGTTTCGGGTCGGGACCCGTCTCCAGTCTGAAACATCCAAAACGTCACCCATTCCTTCTCTCCAGAGATGCTGCCTGTCCCGCGGAGTTACTCCAGCATTTTGTGTCTATCTTCGATTTAAACCAGCGTCTGCAGTTCCTTCATACACAATTCCCATCTTGGCCTTATCAGCCTCTCGTTCTCTGGCGTGTCCCTGCAGTCCTTCAGAAACAAGGGCACAGCATTAGCTACCCAGTACTTCACCCAACGATGCCACAAACAATTCTGCCAGAACTCCTCGATTTCTACTCTTGTTTCCCACAGTGTTCTAGGATCACGTGGTCATCTTAGAATAAGCGAGTGTTGGCTTAAGACTGTTCATGCCTCTCTGACCAGCACCTACGTAGAGACAGTCTGAAGAAGGGTTTCGGCCCGAAACGTTGCCTATTTCCTTCGCTCCGTAGATGCTGCTGCACCCGCTGAGTTTCTCCAGCATTTTTGTCTACCTTCGATTTTTCCAGCATCTGCAGTTCTTTCTGAAACGCCCTCGTCAAAGGTGTGATGAAATATTAAAGATTGTCTTTGCTTTTCTCTGGAGGGAAGAGGTTTCAGGCAGAAACGTTTGAAACTTTGAAGAATACGGTGAGCTTTAACAAAATTTAATTCCAATTAGCTGCTGGCTTTGAAGAACGAGTCAGAAGAGAAAAGTTCAAAGAATTGGAAACAAAAGATTAATAGACAAATCAATGTCCTTCACATTTGCCTGAACCGCTCCCCACCCTTTACCTCTCAAGTTTCAGGACATGCAAAGAGAAGTCATTATTTTCCAATTTGATTTACTTCCAATCCATCGTGCTGTTTTACCCTCAAAAGCTCTGCACTAGGGCGACACGGTGGCGCAGCGGTAGAATCGCTGCCTTACATCGCTTGCAGCGCCAGAGACCCAGGTTCGATCCTGACTACGGGTGCTGTCTGTCCAGAGTTTGTACGTTCTCCCCATGACCTGAGATCTTCGGTTTCCTCCCATGCTCCAAAGACGTACAGGTTTGTTGGTTAATTGGCTTGGTGTAAATGTATATCATCCTTACTGTGTGTAGGGTTGACGTTAACATGCGGGGATCGCTGGTCGGAGCAGACTCAGAGGGCCGAAGGGCCTGTTTCTGTGCTGTATCTCTAAACTAAACTAAATTAAATTGTACAAATGTTTGTAACAAACACCATCACCTTTTCTTCCAGTAATATAAAGACAAACAACATTTATGGAAACTAATCCAAAAAGAATGCAGGAGGTGGAAATGTTGAGTCTTACCCGTTGAATCATCCTCTCTCGAACAACATTATGTCCACATCTAACTAATCCCACCGACCAGACCATACTCCATAGTTTGAAGATAGACACAAAGTTCGATCCTGACTACGGGTACTGTCTTGGTATAAATGTAAATTGTCCCTAGTGTGTGTAGGATAGCATTAGTGTGCGGGGATCGCTGGTCAGCGCGGACTCGGTGGGCCGATGAGCTTGTTTCCGCGCTGTATCTCTAATCTAAACTAAACTAAACTAAAGGTAGACTCAAAAAGCTGGAGTTTAACTCAGCGGGTCAGGCAGCATCTCAGGAGAAAAGGAATAGGTGACGTTTCGGGTCGGAGCCCTTCTTCAGCCTGAAAGATAGAGAGGGCTAGAACAAATCAAGGGCAGAAACAGGTGACCTCAGGAAGGGTGGAGTCCACAATGATCCATTGTTGGCAAGGGAAGATGTAGAACGTGTAGGACGATTAGGGTGGGATAAGTGGGGAGTGGGAGTGGGGGGCGGGGGGGATAGAGGAAAGCTGGAGTTACTTGAAGTTAGAGAACTCAATAACCACACCGCTGGGGTGTGAGCTGCCCAAGCGAAATATGAGGTGTTGTTCCTCACCGGGACAATGGGGAAGGCGCAGGTCAGGAAGGTCGGTGTGGGAATGGGAGGGGAAGTTAAAATGGTTGGCAACCGGGGGGTCCGTAGGCCACGGCGGACTGAGCGGAGGTGTTCAGTGAAACGATCGCCCAGTCTGCCCTTGATCTCATCGAATTATAGGAGCCCACATTGGGAGCACAGGATACAGGAGGATGACTTCAACATCATCTGCCTTCAACATCATCTGCCTCACGTGAAAGGGCTGTCGGGGTCCCTGGATCTCCTCCTGCCGTATGTCTTTTAGACCTGCAGCTCCGTTGAGGCGGGCCAGGCCAACGTGTCATCGTCCAGGTCAATCAGACCTCGTTCACCATTTGGTGGCCGGTGTTTGGGGCAACTGGTGATGATGTGCTCCACTGTCTGTGTTGGGTCCCCACACTCACAGGAGGCGCTCGCTGTCCACGAGGCCCCACCTCTTCATCGCTACTCCATAGCGTCCGACGCCTGTCCTCAAGCGATTGAGGGTTGTCCACTGCTTTCTCGGTTTTAAAGGATTTCCCCCTTATCCTTAAGCTGTGACCCCTTGTCCTGGACTTCCCCAACATCGGGAGCAATCTTCCTGCATCTAGCCTGTCCAACCCCTTACAAAATTCTTAAGGGGTTGGACAGGCTAGATGCAGGAAGATTGCTCCCGATGTTGGGGAAGTCCAGGACAAGGGGTCACAGCTTAAGGATAAGGGGGAAATCCTTTAAAACCGAGATGAGAAGTACTTTTTTCATACAGAGAGTGGTGAATCTCTGGAACTCTCTGCCACAGAGGGTAGTCGAGGCCAGTTCATTGGCTATATTTAAGAGGGAGTTAGATGTGGCCCTTGTGGCCAAGGGGATCAGAGGGTATGGAGAGAAGGCAGGTACGGGATACTGAGTTGGATGATCAGCCATGATCATATTGAATGGCGGTGCAGGCTCGAAGGGCCGAATGGCCTACTCCTGCACCTAATTTCTATGTTTCTATGTTTCGGGGCAGGTCCTGGCCAGTGACGTCCATGGGGTCATCGATGTAATGGTGTAGCCTAGATGGTTCCACTGACTTCCACTGGTCTCTCCGTCTCGTCTTGACCCAGGCGGATTTGGAAGCGTCAGCCGGTGTTGTGCAGAGCAGCTCTTGGGCTTGCGTGGCAAAGGGGCGCCGTGACTTGAGGGGGGTCCCTGGATGACCTTGAGGGACGAGGTATAAGGCCAGGTGTTGCAGATTTGTGGAAACCAAATCTGAGTCCATCTTTTCCCAGCATATTTTGACAATCAGTGATTAACTCCATTCTAATTATCCCACGAGCAACATTCACAGTGCACTTTTAATTTCAGCACAGAAACAGGCCCCTCGGCCCACCGAGTCCGCACCGACCAGCGATCCCCGCACATTAACACTATGCTAAACACTAGGGACAATTTACATTCATATCAAGCCAATTTATCTACAAACCTGCACGTCTTTGGAGTGGGGGAGGAAATCGAAGCTCTCGCAGAAAACCAAGGCAGGTCACGGGGGGAACGTACAAACTCCGTACAGACAGCACCCGTAGTCAGGATCGAACCCGGTTCCTTGGGGCTGTGAGGCAGCAACTCTACCGCTGCGCCACCGTGACCGCCCTGAAATTAACCTCCTCCTTTTTTAAATCATTTTGTCCTTCAGATAATGGCCAACATTACGTCAACGTCTTTAAATTACATTATGCAGCTTTTAGTACTTCCTATGGGCTAATAAATCTCTCTGGTCCTCCACAGCTTCCTAGCTATTGCAACATCTTGTAATATATTTATTTTTAGATCCAAAGTGAGCGTTAGGGGCGACACGGTGGCACAGCGGTAGAGTTGCTGCCTCACAGCGCCAGAGACCCGGCTTCGATCCCAACTAAGGATGCTGTCTGTGCGGAGTTTGTCCATTCACCCCGTGGCCTGCGTGGGTTTTCTCCGGGTGCTCCGGTTTCCTCCCACACTCCTAAGGTGTACAGGCTTGAAGGTTAATTGGCTTGGTATAAATTTAGTTTAGTTTAGAGATACAGCACAGAGACAGGCCATTCGGCCCACTGGGTCTGCGCTGACCAGTGATCACTGCATATTAACACTATCCTACACCCACTAACGCGCCGGAGATGAAACGACAAAAGGTGTGAGATAAGGACAGAAGAAGTGCGAATTGTGAAGCCAGAGGAAGGAATGGAGCTGGAGGGAATGGGATGGGGGGAGGGCGAGGGGGAGGGCAAGAAATGGGTGCAAAACCATGTGGGACGTGGGGAAATTAGTGGGAAGGGGAAAAAATACTAAATAGATAGTATTTGATAATATGTTAGTTATTAAAATTGGAGAGGAATGGCACGGTGGCGCAGCGGTAGAGTTGCTGCCTTACAGCGTCAGAGACCCTGACTACGCGTGCTGTCTGTACGGAGTTTGCATGTTGCAACTGGTAAGGCTGGCTGCATTTAGAATATGGTGTTCAGTTCTGGGCACCATGTTATAGGAAATATGTTGTCAAGCTGGAAATGGTACAGAGACGATTTACGAGGATGTTGCCAGGTTGAGTAGGCTGGGTCTCTGTTCCTTGGAGCACAGGAGGATAATGGCTGATCTTATAGAGGTGTATAAAATCATGAGAGGAATAGATCGGGTAGATGCACAGAATCTCTTGCCCAGAGTAGGGGAATCGAGGACCAGAGGACATAGGTTCAAGGTGAAGTGGAAAAGATTCAATAGGAATCTGAGGGGTAACCTTTTCACACAATGGGTGGTGGGTGTGTGGAACGAGCTGCCAGAGGATGTAGTTGAGGCTGGGGCTATCCCAACATTTAAGAAACAGTTAGACAGGTACATGGATAGGACAGGTTGGAGGGATATGGACCAAACATGGGCAGGTGTGATTTCAGTGATCATACCATTGAGTTGTAAGCTAACCAAGTGCTGTTCCTCTGGTTTGATAGACGTTAGATGCACTTAGTGAAGCTGGGGCTTGTTGGCCGGTGTGGGCAAGTTGGGCCAAAGGGACTTTTTTTCCACATTGTCTCACTCTATTAATTGACCAGTAAAATTGTAAATAGGCCCAAGTGCGTAGGATAATGCGAGTGCTCGGGGCGATCGTTGGTTGGACTCGGTGAGCTGTTTTCGTGTGGGAAGAAACTGCAGATGCTGGCATACACCTAAAATAGACACAAAATGCTGGAGTAACTCAGCGGGTCAGGCAACATCTCTGGAGAGAAGGAATGGGTGGCGTTTCGGGTCGAGACCCTTCTTCAGACTTCAACCAGGCCTGTTTCCGCGCTATGTGTCTGATTTTCAGTGATCCTACCATTGGTTTGTAAGCTACACGATATGAGCTGCAGTTCCTCTAGTTTGATAGACGTTAGGAAACATGTTCCCGATGTTGGGCGAGTCCAGAACCAGGGGGCCACAGTCTAAGAATAAAGGGGAGGCCATTTAAAACTCGAATGAGAAAAAGCTTTTTCACCCAGAGAGTTGTGAATTTGTGGAATTCCCTGCCATAGAAAGCAGTCGAGGCCAAATCACTGGATGGATTTAAAAGAGAGTTAGATAGAGCTCTAGGGGCTAGTGGAATCAAGGGGTATGGGGAGAAGGCAGGGACGGGTTATTGATTGTGGATGATCAGCCATGATCACTATGAATGGCGGTGCTGGCTCGAAGGGCCGAATGGCCTCCTCCTGCACCTATTGTCTATGTTAGCAAGAATTTCATTGTCTAATCTGGGACACATGACAATAAAAGTCTCTTGACTCTCTTGACTCTTGACTAGATACACTTAGATGTTCAAACTGGGGTTGGGAAACGGTCTGAACAATAAGCACTGAGCTCAGAAACCAATCAGTGCTTTCACCTGACGTTAAAAAGCAATTTCCGAATTGCATTCAGAATCATTGGTGACAAGGCCACATTAAGGTGAAATTGCAAACGATATTTGTTGGCTAGATGCTGCCGGGTAAAAGTGCATTCCAATTATGGGTCAACTGCACAATGTCTGGGGTTTTTTCTTTTAGACTTCCCCTGGATGTATTTGCATTTATGGGGCCACTAACAAAGCCGGCGATTGTCTCTGCCATGTGAGCTTGCTGATCAAAGGCGCCCACGTTGAGAACGTCTCCTTCGGGACTCATTTGAAAGGGGGCACTTCTAGTAATAATGTTTGCATACTGTACTTACCTTACAGGCTTTAGAGTGGGTGTCATTAAAGATCTACTTAAGATATGATTGTACGGTGGCACAGCGGTAGAGTTGCTGCCTCACAGCACCAGGGACCCGGGTTCGATCCTGACTACGGGTGCATATCTGCACGGAGTTTGTACGTTCTCCCCGTGACCTGCGTGGGTTTTCTCCGGGTGCTCCGGTTTCCTCCCACACTCCAAAGTCCTACAGGTTTGGAGGTTAATTGGCTTGGTAAAATTGTAAAATTATCCCTAGTGTGGGCTAGTGTTTTAGTGTGCGGGGATCGCTGGTCGGAGTGGACTTGGTGGGCTGAAGGGCCTGTTTCCACGCTGTATCTCTAAACTAAACTAAACTTACAATTAATAATGTATGTCTTAAGGTACAGTGAAACGCTTTTGTGGCGTGCTAACCAGTCAGCGGAAAGACAATATGTGATTACCGTCGAGCCATTCACAGCGTATAGATCCATAATGTTACTGTCGGAGTAGACATAGAAACATAGAAAATAGGTGCAGGAGTAGGCCATTCGGCCCTTCGAGCCTGCACCGCCATTCAATATGATCATGGCTGATCATCCAACTCGGTATCCTGTACCTGCCTTCTCTCCACACCCCCTGATACATTTAGCCACATCTAACTCCCTCTGAAATATAGCCAATGAACTGGCCTCAACTACCTTCTGTGGCAGAGAATTCCACAGATTCACCACTCTCTGTGTGAAAAATGTTTTTCTCATCTCTGTCCTAAAAGATTTCCCCCTTATCCTTAAACTGTGACCCCTTGTTCTGGACTTTCCCAACATCGGGAACAATCTTCCTGCATGTAGCCTGTCCAACCCCTTAAGAATTTTGTAACTTTCTATAAGATTCCCCCCTCAATCTTCTAAATTCTAGCGAGTACAAGCCGAGTCTATCCAGTCTTTCTTCATATGAAAGTCCTGACATCCCAGGAATCAGTCTGGTGAACCTTCTCTGTACTCCCTCTATGGCAAGAATGTCTTTCCTCTGATTCAAAGAGTGGAGTGATTGTAATACGTGTTTAAGAAGGAACTGCATATGCTGGAAAACCGAAGGTACACAAAAAAGCTGGAGAAACTCAGCGGGTGCAGCAGCATCTATGGAGCGAAGGAAATATGCAACGTTTCGAGCCGAAACCCTTCTTCAGATTGCAATACGTGTTTGCAGATTAATCTCTGTGACCAGCACTCTCCAGAGATGCTGCCCGTCCGAGCTGAGTTACTCCAGCATTTTGTGTCTATCTCCGGTTTAAACCAGCATCTGCAGATCCTTCCTACACACAAAAAGAGCTCGCCTGCCTTGGGCGACATCTTGGATCTTTTCCCCGCTGTATTTCTAAAAGACCAAACGGTTCACAAGTGATAGGAGCAGAATTAGGCCATTCAGCCGATCAAGTCCACTCCGCCATTGAGTCATGGCTGACCCATCTCTCCCTCCTAACCCCATTCTCCTGCCTTCGCCCCAATAACCACTGACACTCGATTGTACTAGTCGAGAATCTATCTGTCTCTGCCTTAAAAATATCCATTGACTTGGCCTCCACACCCTTCTGTGGCAACGAATTCCACAGATTCACCGCCCTCTGACTAAAGAAATTCCTCCTCATCTCTTTCCTAAAGGAACGTCCTTGAGTTCTGAGGCTATGACCTCTGGACCTAGACTCTCCCATAAGTGGAAACATCCTCTCCACATTCTCTCCATCCAGGCCATTCACTATTCAGTAAGGATGACATCCCTCCCCCGTGTTAACACACATTTCTCCCACTAGACCCATCATCCCTCCATAAGCAAACGTACCTGCCCATTCCAACGGTAACCCCATTATCAGCATTACGCTTTGTCCATGGAATAGATGCTGAGAACTATATTCTGCACACTGCAACCTCCCCTTTACCCAGTGTTCTACCAGCCCCGTATGCCCACTCCGATGCTCGTTCCACCTCAGCGCCAATTTCATAGAGTCATGGGTGTCAGAGAATTGAATCATCATGGACTTTGTCTCGGGAACTGAAACGCTACAATGCTGAGAACTATAGTCTGCATCTACTGTATATTTTGTATCTTCCCCTTTGCTCTAAGTGGTTATGGGGAGGTTACGGGGAGAAGGCAGGAGAATGGGGTTAGGAGGGAGCGATAGATCAGCCGTGATTGAATGGCGGAAACATGCCCTTTCGGCCCACCGGGTCCGCGTCGACCAGCGATCCCCGCACACTAACACTATCCTACACACACTAGGGTCCATTTTTACATTTACCAAGCCAATTAACCTACATACCTGTACGTCTTTGGAGTGTGGGGGGAAACCGAAGATCTCGGAGAAAACCCACGCAGGTCTTGGGGAGAATGTACAAACTCCGTACAGACAGTACCCGTAGTCGGGATCGAACCCTGGACTCCGGCGCTGTATTCGCTGTAAGGCAGCAACTCTACACCTGTGCCACCGTGATGCCCTAAATGAATTCAATTTACTGAAGAAGGGTCTCGACACGAAATGTCACCCATTCCTTCTCCCCAGAGATGCTGCCTGACCTGCTGAGTTACTCCAGCATTTTGTGTCTATCTTCTGTTTAAACCAGCATCTGCAGTTCCTTCCTATGAATTAATTTAATTGTATGTTAAATATATATCCACCTATAATTGATGCGAGATTCTAGCTAGAATCTATGTGTCAGCGTGAAAATAATTTGGTGATATTAATATTCTGTTAACATGTCTACAAATATTGCAATATCCTGGAGTTTTGCTCTTCGGGCTAGAGGAATCATGAGATATGGGGAGAAGGCAGGAATGGGGTACTGATTTTTGGATGATCAGCCATGATCACATTGAATGGCGGTGCTGGCTCGTGGGGCCGAATGGCCTACTCCTGCATCTATTTTCTATGTTTCTGTTTCTATCTTGCATTGCAGTCTGCATGCCTTAATGAAGATATTTAAATCTTATTGGTTGAAGAGCCTTCTCATTGCTTCAATGGTTCAATGGCACCTTTGCTGACACATAGAGTGATACAGTGTGGAAACAGACCCTCCAGCCCAACCTGCCCACACCGGCCAACACCGACCAACTAGTCCCGCCTGCCTGCATTTGGCCCACATCCCTCTAAACCTATCATATCCATGTACCTGTCCAACTGTTTCTTAAACGATGGGATAGTCCCAGCCTCAACTACCTCCACTGGCAGCTTGTTCCATACACCCACCACCCTTGGTGTGAAAAAGTTACCCCTCAGATTCTTATTAAATCTTGTCCCCTTCACCTTAAACCTGTCCTCTGGTCCTCGATTCACCTACTCTGGGCAGGAGATTCTACCCGATCTATTCCTCTCATGATTTTGTACACCTCTATAAGATCACCCCTCATCCTCCTGCGCCCCATGGAATAGAGTCCCAGCCAACTCGACCTCTCCCTGTGGCTCACACCCTCTAGTCCTGGCAACATCCTCGTAAATCTTCCCTGTACCCTTTCCAACATAACATCTTTCCTATAACATGGTGCTCAGAACTGAACCCAATATTGTAAATGCGGCCTCACCAACGTCTTATATAACTGTCACATGACCTCCCAACACCGTCTCACAGCGCCAGAGACCTGGGTTCGATCCAGACTACGGGTGCTGTCTGTACGAAGTTCTCCCCGTGACCTGCGTGGTTTTTCTCCGAGATCTTCAGTTTCCTCCTACACTCCAAAGATTAATGTAGATTCATTGACTTGGTGTAAATGTAAATTGTCCCTAGTGTGTGTGTAGGATAGTGTTAATGTGCGGGGCTCACTGGTCGGCGTGGACTCGGTGGGCCGAAGGGCCCGTTTCCACGATGTTCCTCTAAACTAAACTCAACAATTGCTATTAAGCTACATAATTCTAATGCCTGATCCGCTGAGTTACTCCAGCACTTTGTGTCGTGCTGTGTAAACTAGCATCTGCAGTTCCTTGTTTCTACGAACTGCATTGGTCGCACTAGGGACGGGCTTTTGTTTTGCACAAATATAGTTTTTTTAATTTATTGCTTTTTTGTTTATGATGCTACCCAGGAGTTTTGTGACTGCGGGCCAGTTATGCTGCTGCAAGCAAGAATTTCATTGTTCCATTTTCGACAATTAAAGACTCTTGACCAAAGTCTATTAACTCTTAACTTTTTTTTAGTCAGGTTTAGAGATACAGTGCGGAAACAGGCCCTTCGGCCCACCGAGTCCGTGCCGACCAGCGATCACTAGCATTATCCTACACACACTAGGGACAATTTACAATTTTACCAAAGCCAATTGACCTACACATCTATATGTCTTTGTGGAGTGTGGGAAGAAACCGGAGCGCCCGGAGAAAACCCACGCAGGTCACGGGGAGAACATAGAAACATAGAAAATAGGTGGAGGAGGCCATTCGGCCCTTCGAGCCAGCATCGCCATTCTTTGTGATCATGGCTGATCGTCCCCTATCAATAACCCGTGGCTGCCTTCTCCCCATATCGCTTGACTCCACTAGCCCCTAGAGCTCTAACTAACTCTCTCTTAAATCCATCCAGTGACTTGGCCTCCACTGCCCTCTGTGGCAGGGAATTCCATAAATTCACGTACAAATGAGAGCGTACAAACTCCGCACAGACAGCACCCGTAGTCAGGATCGAACCCGGGTCTCTGGCGCTGTGTGGCAGCAACTCTACCGCTGCGCCACTTGAAGACTAAGATCAACTAAGTCCCTCCCTGTTCTCCTATCTCTTTATCGTGTTTACATAGTCCATCGACCTCTGCACCTCCTTGAAGCTTCCAGCCCGAGATCCTCCACTAATCTGCCTTGCCGTGCATTGCGTAGGTAAGAAACAAAGGGCATAAAGGATTTTTAAACCTCTTAATCAAAAGGTTCCAATTACAGTGAAGCGATTTATTGCTGGAATCCGCCACCTGTTTCCAATTCACGGACCATTAAGGAAATTGATTATGCAATGAATTTAGGAATATCGCTTAAATTGGTTGGTATTAAAGGATGGAATGTCCCTGGGGGAAGGTTATTGTGTGTTTGCAGGCAGTGCATGATGCCCAGCGTAATACAAATGAACGTAGTTAAGGAAATATATCAGAAATCAAAACGACTTCATGATGTGACACACCTGTTGAATCAGGACCCGGGGCGCGGGGGGGACAAAGATTAGACGGACTCTGACCAAGAGCATGAAAGACAGCCAGAACTTTCATCCCCCTTCTAATGTTCCCAGGACTTCCCCAAACAATTACGACTAATGACATGATTCTGAGGACTAGCTGCCGCTGTTAAGTAGGTAGGCCAGCAACCAATTAGTAGAGAATAAGATACTATAAGTGGAACAAAAAAAATATATACAAATGGCAAAGCGGAACATGTCACTCCCTCGTGCTCTGCTGTATAAGATATAAAATCATGAGAGGAATAGATCGGGTAGACGCACAGAGTCTCTTGCCCAGAGTACGGGAATCGAGGACCAGAGGACGTAGGTTTAAGGTGAAGGGGAAAAGATTTAATAGGAATCTGAGGGGTACCTTTTCTTACAAAGGGTGGTGGGTGTATGGAACAAGCTGCCAGAGGAGGTAGTTGAGGCTAGGACTATCCCAATGTTTAAGAAACGGTTAGACAGGTACATGGAGGGATTTGGACTAGTGTAGCTGGGACATGTTGGCCGGTGTTGGGCCGAATGGTCTGTTTCCACATTGTATCAATCTATGACGCTCTAAGGACATGGCTAATCTAACAGTGCTTCATCGCTGCTTTCCAATCTACCTGTGGTAGTCTTTCATCTACTGTGTGATCAAACGTCAAGTCATACAATAGTCATGTAAGTCATACAGCATGGAAACAGGCGCTTCAGCCCAACTTGCCCACGCCGACCAACATGCCCCATCTACACCAGTCAGTCCCACCTGCCTGCGCTTGGCCCATATCCCTCCAAACCTGTCCTATCCATGAACTTATCCAATGTTTATTAGATGTTGTGATAGTACCTGCCTCAACAACCTCCTCCAGCAGCTCGTTCCGTACACCTGCCACCCTAGGTGTAAAAAGGTTTGCCCCTCGGGTTCCTATTAAATCTTCTCCCCCCCCCCCCCCCCCCCCCCCCCCACACTCACTTTGGTTCTCGATTCCCCAACTCTGGGCGAAGTTGGTGGACTCAACTAGGTGGAAGTAATGGAGGAAGTGAAGAAATGTGTACAAGTCCATGTGGGTCACAAGGAAGAGAGAGGGAAGGAAGGGGAAGAAATTAATTAAAACTCCAGGATATTGCAATATTTGTAGACATGTTAACAGAATATTAATAGCACCAAATTATTTTCACGCTGACACATAGATTCTAGCTACAATCTCGCATCAATTTGTAGGCGGATATATATTTAACATACATTTAAATTAATTTATAGGAAGGAACTGCAGATGCTGGTTTAAACCGAAGATAGACACAAAATGCTGGAGTAACTCAGCAGGTCAGGCAGCATTTCTGGAGAGAAGGAATGGGTGACATTTCGTGTCGAGACCCTTCTTCAGTAAATTAAATTCATTTAGGGTGACACGGTGGCACAGCGGTAGATTCGCTGCCTTACAGCGCTTGCAGCGACAGAGACACGGGTTCGATCCCGACTACGGGTACTGCCTGTACGGCGTTTGTACGTTCTCCCCGTGACCTGCGTGGGATTATTTGAGATCTTCGGTTTCCTCCCACACTCCAGAGACGTACAGGTTTGTAGGTTAATTGGGTTTGGTATAAGTGTAAAATTGTCCCTAGTGTGTGTAGGGTAGTGTTAGCGTGCGGGGATTGCTGGCCGGTGAGGTCTCGATGGGGACTGTTTCCATGCTGCATCTTTGAACTCAACTGAAGACTGAACCATTGGACTAGTTAAGGAAGAAATCAAATACCTGCTGCTATGTTAAACCTTCCTTTAACCTGCTGGGAGTCTCTGTTAACCTCTCATTATTTTCTATCGAGTCCTTGTGTTTTAACAGGATAGTAATTGCTAATAGAATATATATACTGCTTGATAAGAACCAATAGATTTTACTTGTCCTAAAAATACATTACCCAAGATATTTAGATACAGTTCTTTTCTATTTAACAGTGGTATCTTAATGTGAGTAAATAGTAATTAGAGGACACTGGTGAATTGTAGAGAATTACTAATTGAATGCAGATTGACGCAAAATGCTGGAGTAACTCAGCGGGACAGGCAGCATCTCTGGAGAGAAGGAATGGGTGACGTTTCGGTTCGACTTTTAATTACGATTATGTAAACTTTCACAAATATGAAGAAGACTGCTTGTAAGATTTTAAGATTGAAACAGCGTGGAAACAGGCCCTTCGGTCCAACCATTCACTAGTTCATAAGATCATTAGATCATAAGGGATAGGAGCAGAATTAGGCCAATCGGCCCATCAAGTCTACTCCGCCATTCAATCATGGCTGATCTACCTCTCCTTCCTAACCCCATTCTCCTACCTTAGAAACATAGAAACATAGAAAATAGGTGCAGGAGGAGGCCATTCGGCCCTTCGAGCCAGCACCGCCATTCATTGTGATCATGGCTGATTGTCCCCAATCAATAACCCGTGCCTGCCTTCTCCCCATATCCCTTGATTTCACCAGCCCCTATAGCTCTATCTAACTCTCTCTTAAATCCATCCAGTGATTTGGCCTCCACTGCCCTCTGTGGCAGGGAATTCCACAAATTCACAACTCTCTGGGTGAAAAAGTTGTTTCTCACCTCAGTCTTAAATGCCCTCCCCTTTATTCTAAGACTGTGGCCCCTGGTTCTGGATCGTGAGAGAGCAGCTCCACCATTCTGCACCACTATGTCACAATGGGTAGAGCTGCTGCCTCATCTTCCAAACTGAATCTGAGTGAATAAAACATGCAACATTTCCGAATGAAAATATCAGTTCAAGTCATTTTAAATGTATCTGACTAGTCTTGAAAACTGTATGCTGCACTTTGGTTCCCTGTGGACCATCAAACATGTCTTAAGATCATAAGAGCTCGTAAGAGATAGGAGCAGAATTAGGCCATTCAACCCATCAAGTCTACTCCGCCATTCAATCATGACATCTATCTCTCTCTCCTAAATCTCCTGCTTTCTCCCCATAACCCCTGACACCCGTGCTAATCAAAAATCTATCTATCAATGCCTTAAAAATATTGACTGACTTGGCCTCCGCAGCCTTCGGTGGCTAATAATTCCACAGATTCACCACCCTCTGACTAAAGAAATCCTCTTCATCACCTTCCTTAAAGAATGGCCTTTAATTCTGAGGATGTGATCTCTGGTCCTCGACTCTCCCAATAGTAGAAACATCCTCTCCACATCCACTACATCCAGGCCTTTCACTATTTTTCAGTACGTTTCAATGAGGTGCCCCCTCATCCTTCTGAACTCCAGTGAGTAGAGGCCCAGTGCCAGATGAAAAGGATAACAAACGGAGAGTATTCTGAGGGATAGGATATACCGGCATTTGGATGGGCAAGGGCAGATTAGGGACAGTCAGCATAGTTTTGTACGTGGGAGGTCGTGTCTCACAAATCTGATTGATTTTTTTTAAGACATGAGCAAAAAGGTTGATGAGGGCAGAGCTGTAGATGTTGTGGACATGGACTTCAGTAAGGCGTTCGACATGGTTCCATATGGTAGGTTGCTCTGGAAGGTTACATCGCATGGGATCCAAGGAGAGATAGCTGAATGGATGGCAAATTGGCTCCATGGAAGGAAGCAGAGGGTGATGGTGGAAGGTTGCTTCTCAGACTGGAGGCCTGTGACTCGCGGTGTGCCTCAGGGTTGATCGTCCCCAATGGGGGACTAAATTCACCGCAACCTGAACGTTCCAAATGGTCCCGTTCCAGAAAATCCCACTCGCAAGCTGATTTAAATGGCCATTAATTTACAGGTATTAAACATTAAATTCCTTCCATTTGGCCTATAAACCCATGACAATGAAATTTTAAAATTATGTTATATTCTGAATTCTTGTGTGAGTGTTATTTGGATACTTAGGCTATTTAAAAATGTTAATCTATTCTTAAGAAATGGATAGATGTTTAGATCTAGTAATTAAATTTTGTAATTAGCTACAATTAGGTAACTAACTAATTATATGCTTTAATTTCAAGTCATCTAAGTGAGGTTGTTTCATATTTGTTTCAGAATGCTTCAATCTACAATAACTGAAAATTTCTTTCAGTTCTCTTAAATTTTAAGAAAGTTATCGGCTTTTAAATGTTCTCGATCACAGCTTTTGTGTTAAGTCAATGAAAAAGCAATAGGGAACAAGATGCTGATTTCCGAGTATGAAAATGGCCATAACTTTTTTAATACTAATAATAATAATAAATTTTATTTATGGGCGCCTTTCAAGAGTCTCAAGGACACCTTACAAAAATTGAGCATGTAAAGGAAAAACATGTAAGGGGAATGAAATAAATAGTAGAGACATGACTAGTACACAAAGTAAAGACAGAATTCAATACAAAACACAGTATGAGGCAATTAATGCACAGATGAAAAGGGACGGGGACGTGGGGCTAAGGATAGGCAGAGGTGAAGAGATGGGTCTTGAGGCGGGACTGGAAGATGGTGAGGGACACGGAATTGCGGATCAGTTGGGGGAGGGAGTTCCAGAGCCTGGGAGCTGCCCTGGAGAAGGCTCTGTCCCCAAAACTGCGGAGGTTGGACTTGTGGATGGAGAGGAGTCCGGCTGATGTGGATCTGAGGGACCGTGAGGGTTGGTAGGAGGAGAGGAGGTCAATGAGATATGGGGGGGCCAGATGGTGGATGGCTTTGTAGGTGAGGATCAGGATTTTGTAGGTGATCCGGTGGGAGATGGGAAGCCAGTGAAGTTGTTTGAGGACTGGAGTGATGTGATGCCAGGATTTGGTATGGGTGATGAGTCGGGCGGCTGCGTTCTAGACCAGTTGGAGTCGGTTGATGTAGGTGGAGCTGATGCCAAGGAGAAGTGAGTTGCAATAGTCCAGTCGGGAGGAGATGAAGGCATGGATGAGTCTTTCAGCAGCGGGAGGTGTGAGAGAGGGTCTGAGTTTGGCGATGTTGCGGAGATGAAAGAAGGAGGTTTTAATGACATGGCGGATGTGAGGCTCAAGGGAGAGGGTGAAATCAAAGATCACGCCAAGGTTGAGGGCCTGGGGAGATGGGGAGACAGTGGTGCCGTCGATGGTGAGAGTGGGGTTATTGATTTTGCTGAGTGTGGCTTTGGAGCCTATGAGGAGGAACTCTGTCTTATCGCTGTTGAGTTTGAGGAAATTATGTTGCATCCAGGTTTTTATAGCTGACAAACAGGAGTTGATATGGGAGAGGGGGGGGTTGTGGGGGGATTTGGTGCCAAGGTAAATCTGGGTGTCATCAGCGTAACAGTGAAAGTCCAGATTGAAGTGGCGGAGTATCTGACCAAGGGGGAGGATGTAGATGATGAAGAGGAGGGGGCCGAGTACGGAGCCTTGGGGAACGCCTTGAGTGACTGCGGCTGTAACAGAGGTGTGGTTGTGGAGAGAGATGAAGTGGGATCTGTTGGAAAGGTAGGAACGGAGCCAGCTGAGTGCAGAGCCTTCAATGCCGAGGTCTTTGAGTCTGGTGAGCAGGATGTTATGGTTCACTGTATCGAAGGCTGCGCTCAGGTCGAGGAGGATGAGGATGTTGAGGGAACCAGTGTCAGCAGAGGTGAGGAGGTCGTTGAGGACTTTGAGGAGAGCAGTTTCTGTGCTATGGAGGGGGCGAAAGCCAGATTGGAGGGGTTCGAGTAGGTTATACGCAAGGAGGTGGGAATGAAGTTGTGACGCAACGATACGCTCCAGGGTTTTTGAAAGAAAGGGGAGGTTTGAGATTGGGCGGTAGTTAATGAGAGAGGAGGGATCAAGACCAGTTTTCTTTAAGATTGGTGTTTAACGGCAGCAGTTTTGAAATCGGAGGGGACAATTCCTTGGGACAATGAGGAGTTGAAGAGATTAGTGAGGTAGGGGCAGAGAACGGGGAGGCAGGACTTCAGCAGGGGAGTGGGGAGAGGGTCGAGGGAGCAGGTAGTGGGTTTGGAAGAGCTGATGAGTTTGGAGATTTCAATAGGGGTGACCAGGTCAAACTGGGAGAGGAAGCAGTGTGGAGGAGGGGTAAGGAGGTCAGTGGAGATGTTGAAAGGAGGGGCCTTGGTAGGTGGTGGAGTAGATGCTGGGGAGTCTCACCAGATGTGGTCTCACCAGAGCCCTATACAACTGCAGAAGATATTGCCTGTCAATTTCCCACTATAGGTACTTCCTGACCCATTGAGTTCCTCCAGCAGTTTTTATTGGGAGTAGAAGTCCAACTATCCCCACTTTCTAACCAATTACTCACTCAACTGACCCATTTATCAGGCAACTAAATCATCCTACCACAACTAGAGAGCAGTCCCGAACTATCATCTACCTCAGACTATCTTTGATGCAGTTCAGTTTAGTTTATTGTCACATGTACCTAGTTACGGTGAAAAACTTTTGTTATGTGCTAACCAGTCAGCAGAAAGACAATACACAATTATAATCAAACCATTTACAGTGTATACTGTGGATACATAATAAGGGAATAATGTTTAGTGCAAGGTAAAGCCAGCAGAGTCTAGTCAAGTCTGAGGGACATCAAAGAGGTAGATAGTAGTTCAGGACTGCTCTCTGGTTGTGGGAGGATGGTTCAGTTGCCTGATAACAGCTGGGAAGAAACTGTCCCTAAATCTGGAGGTGTGCGTTTTCACACTTCTACACCTTTTGCCTGATCGGAGAGGGGAGAAGAGGGAGTGGCCGGGGTGTGTCTGGTTCTTGATGATGCTGCTGGCCTTGCCGAGGCAGCGTGAGGTGTAAATGGAGTCAATGGAAGGGAGGTTGGTTTGTGTGATGGTCTGGGCTGCAATGTCCACAATTCGCTGCAATTTCTTGCGGTCTTGGATGGAGCTGTTCCCAAACCAGGCTGGGATGCATTCTGATAAAATGCTTTCTATGGACCAACTAACTCCACTTTATAACCAACTCCTCACTCATGTAATCCAGTTAACTAGAAACTGAATCATCCTACCACAACTAGAGAGCAGTCCTGAACTACTATCTACCTCATCGGTGACCCTCAGATTATCTTTGATCGGACTTTACTGGCTTTACCTTGCACTAAACGTTATTCCCTTTAAAGCACTTTGAATGGATCGATTGTAACCATGTATTGTCATTCTGCTGACTGGTTAGCACGCAGCAAAAGCTTTTCACTGTACCTCGGTACACGTGACAATAAACGAAACCGAACAACATTTTGGTTCAGTCTGAAGAAGGGTTGTGACTTGAAAAATTATCTGTCCATTTCCCACCACAGCTACTGCCTGACCCTTTGAGTTCCTCCAGCACTTTAATTGGAAGTAGATGACCAACTATACCTACTTTCTAACCGATTCCTCACTCACATGCCCCTTCTTCATTCCCCCACGTTTGTCCCCATGGGGAACTTTTCTCACCCCAACGCAATGTGGACTTCATCCAATATGTATGAAATCATAAGAGGAATAGATCGGGTAGATGCACAGAGTGTCTTGCCCAGAGTAGATGAATCGAGGACCAGAGTACATCGTTGAGAGGTAAAAGATTGAATAGGAATTTGAGGGGTGACTTTTTCACCCAAAGGGTGGCGGGTGTACAGAACGAGCTGCCAGAGGAGGTAGTTTGATGATATTTCGTTCAAACCTAGGTTTGAATGACAATAAATAGCATTCTATTCTTCTATAGTTGACACTGGGACTATCCCAACATTAAGTCAGGTACCTGGATAGGACTGGATTGGAGGGATATGGACCAAGTGCAGGCAGCTGGGATTAGTGTAGGTGGGACATTGTTGGCCGGTGTGGGCAAGTTGGGCCAAAGGCCTGTTTCCACACCGTATCACTCTATGACTCCACAATATCGGATGCCAAGCTCGGTAATGCGTACATCACTGTGTTTTTAATTCTGCTTCAGTGTGGAGATGAAAAAGTAACGCCCGGGTTTTGAAATAGTGCATCAAAATAGGCTTTGTTGTTTTTGGAATAAAATGTAAAACAAAGGCACATCAGTCTTCCTCATCAATGATTAATTCAAGCCAGCTGTTTGCATGACATTTTGTTTGGTGACATAGTTGGAGGAAACACAGCCAAGCCATTGTTCCCAATAACATGAGCATTGATGGCATGAAATCTCGATATATGGTTTGGTTTGTAAATGTATCTAAAACCGTACACTGTGATATCACTTCCAGTTCTTCATTCTACAAAAGCGCTCTGCAAAGGGCATTATATTAATTTAATTGTGACATATTTTGCATTATCTGGGCCAATTGCCATTTTTAAGTAGCTAAAATTAAGACACAAGTTTCTTGAACAGAGTTATGTAAGAAAAAAGACCACCAGGATTCATCCAGTTACCAATTCAAATGTGATTTTAAACACGTCTTTGGCTTGGAAGTAATATTTTAAAAGCTTGCATTTAATTAAGTTGACTACTTTCAGCAGAAATAACTTGAGGTTCATGAGAGGAATAGATCGGGTAGATAGAAACATAGAAACATAGAAATTAGGTGCAGGAGTAGGCCATTCGGCCCATCGAGCCTGCACCGCCATTCAATATGATCATGGCTGATCATCCAACTCAGTATCCCGTACCTGCCTTCTCTCCATACCCTCTGATCCCCTTAGCCACAAGGGCCACATCTAACTCCCTCTTAAATATAGCCAATGAACTGGCCTCGACTACCCTCTGTGGCAGAGAGTTCCAGAGATTCACCACTCTCTGTGAAAAAAGTTCTTCTCATCTCGGTTTTAAAGGATTTCCCCCTTATCCTTAAGCTGTGACCCCTTGTCCTGGACTTCCCCAACATCGGGAGCAATCTTCCTGCATCTAGCCTGTCCAACCCCTTAAGAATTTTATAAGTTTCTATAAGATCCCCTCTCAATCTCCTAAATTCTAGAGAGTATAAACCAAGTCTATCCAGTCTTTCTTCATAAGACAGTCCTGACATCTCAGGAATCAGTCTGATGAACCTTCTCTGCACTCCCTCTAGGGCAATAATGTCCTTCCTCAGATTTGGAAGAGATTCTTGCCAGGTGTAGGGTAATCGAGGACCAGAGGACATAGGTTCAAGGTGAAGGGGAAAAGATTTAATAGGAATCTGAGGGGTAACCTTTTCCACACAAAGGGTGGTGGATGTATGGAACGAGCTGCCAGAGGAGGTAGTTGAGGCTGCGACTATCCCAACGTTTAAGAAACAGTTTGACAGGTACATGGATGGGACAGGTTTGGAGGGATATGGACCAAACGCGGGGAGGTGGGACTAGTGTAGCTGGGACATGTTGGCCGGTGTGGGCAAGTTGGGCCGAAGGGCCTGTTTCCACGCTGTATCACACTATGACTCTTATGACTCTAGGTTTGAAAGAATATTGTGATGTATTCCTGCTACAGATTCTGACGGCTATTTAACAAAGTAACATCTTGAAATGTAGACATTTTAAATAGAGGCTGCACGGTGGCGCAGCGGTAGAGTTACTGCCTTACCGCACCAGAAACCCGGGTTCAATCCTGACCATGGGCACTGTCTGTACAGACTTTGTACATTCGCCCCGTGGCCTGTGTGAGTGTTTTCTCTGGGATCTTCAGTTTCCTCACATACTCCAAAGACGTACAGGTTTGTAGGTTCATTATTTTTTGGTATGAAGTGTAAAATTGTCCCTTGTGTGTGTGGGGTAGTATTGATGTGAGGGGATTGCTGGTCGGTGCGGACTCGGTGGGCCGAAGGGCAAGTTTCCACACTTGATCCCTGAATCAATTTTTTTTAAATCAATGGCTTTATTCAGATAAATCGGTCCAATATATCAGGGAACATTACGATTATCTCATTTCTGAGAACAAGATATAAGGAGGCAGTTATCTAAGCACACACCATTAGTTAACGGATGTTATGTTAGTACAGAGTAAGTTAATTCCTCACAGGATAATGGGGATGAGAGGGTAAATATTGTCACCACATCCTTGGATTTGAGAGTGTGAGAAGGAACTGCAGATGCTGGATAAAAGCGAAGGTAGACACAAAAAGCTGGAGTAACTCAGCGGGTGAGAGAGCATCTATACTACCTGACCCGCTGAGTTACTCCAGCTTTTTGTGTCTCTCTTGGAATTGAGAGCCTGCTGAATGTTTAACATTGAAATGTTTGGTTTAGTTTAGGTTAGAGATATACCACGGAAACAGGCCATTCGGCCTCTCGAGTCCTACCACCCTGTACACCAACACTATCCTACACACACTGGGGACATTTTACAATTTTTTTTACCGAAGCCAATTAACCTACAAACCTGCACGTCTTTGGAGCGTGGGAGGAAACCGGAGCACCCGGAGAAAACCACGCGGTCACAGGGACAACGTGCAGACTCCACACAGACAGCACACATAGTCAGGATGGAAACCTGGTCTCTGGCGCTGTGAGGCAGCAACTCTACTCACAGCGTCACCCCTAACAAAAAAGTTTTGTCTCCAATGGTTGGAGAGGATTTTATAAAAAAGTATTTGTATCACATTCACACTTTCTTTACGAAGTGTTCAGTTTTGTTATTAATATTTTTTAAATATATATAATATGATATATATTATATAATTATATATAATATAATATAACATATATTATAATTATATATAATATAATATAATATATAATTGTATTATATATAATATAATATAATATATAATAGAATTATATATAATATAATATAATATAATATATATATATAGAGATGGATAAAATTAAAAAAAATTAAAAAAAAATTAAAAACAGTGTTCCCAGTTTCAACTCAAGCGTGTGGAAGTACAAACACGTATAGGACCGCGGCTGATAGACACAAAATGCTGGAGTAAACTACGGGACAGGTAGCATCTCTGGGGAATCTAAAGGGCGGTCTGTCTAGAAGAGAAACTCTATTATTTCCACACTTTCCATACGATAGGACACGATAGAACTTTATTTATCCCAGGAGGGAAATCAATCTGCCAACAGTCATAAAATACAACAAGATACGTGAAACATGAAATTAGAGTGACGAGTGGAAAGGATTGGTGATGTGCATAGATTGGGGAGGGAGGGGGGGGGGGGGGGGAGTCAGTCTCAGTCTAAGTCTACCCCGCGACGGAAGGGAGAATAATTGTATAGTTTATCCCGAGTTCAGTTTATCCCACAGTCCCAGATTCACACCGATTTCTACGCGGTGTTTCAGTGAGTCTGAAGAATGCCCCCCCCCCCCCCCCCCCCCCCCCCCCCCCCCCCCCCCCCGAAACATCACCTATCCTTGTGTAAGGTTAGGTCGCCCCGGGAGAGCCGGCTTAGCGTCCGCGCTCTCTATCGGGATCAACGCTGCTGCACCAAAGTGCTTTCTGGTACAACTGGGTCTTCAGTCGCGTTGGCCTGTTTCGCAAAAAAACACAACCTCGCCTCCGTAGTCACCTCCAGGACAAGTGTGTAGGAAGGAACTGCAGATGCTGGTTTACGCCGAAGATAAGACACAACATACTGGAGTAACTCGGCGGGACAGGCAGCAACTCTGGAGAGAAGGAATGGGTGGGGGAAGGGTATCGCATCGAAAAGTCTCCTGTTCCTTTTCTCCAGAGATGCTGCCTGATCATTTGTACCTATCCATGTTCTGCAGAGATGCTGCCTGGCCCGCCGAGTTACCCCAGCGTTTTTTGTCTATCTTCTGGATACCGATTCAGATTCAGATTCAATTTTAATTGTCATTGTCAGTGTACAGTACAGAGACAACGAAATGCATTTAGCATCTCCCTGGAAGAGTGACATAGCAAATGATTTGAATAAATAATAATAAGTGTCGGCAGTCACCGAGGTACGTTGTTGAGTAGAGTGACAGCCGCCGGGAAGTAGCTGTTCCTGGACCTGCTGGTTCGGCAACGGAGAGACCTGTAGCGCCTCCCGGATGGTAGGAGGGTAAACAGTCCGTGGTTGGGGTGAGAGCAGTCCTTGGCGATGCTGAGCGCCCTCCGCAGACAACGCTTGCTTTGGACAGACTCAATGGAGGGGAGCGAGGAACCGGTGATGCGTTGGGCAATTTTCACCACCCTCTGCAATGCCTTCCGGTCGGAGACAGAGCAGTTGCCATACCATACTGTGATACAGTTGGTAAGGATGCTCTCGATGGTGCAGCGGTAGAAGTTCACCAGGATCTGAGGAGACAGATGGACCTTCTTCAGTCTCCTCAGGAAGAAGAGACGATGGTGAGCCTTCTTGATCAGAGTTGAGGTATTGTGGGTCCAAGAGAGGTCATTGGAGATGTTGACTCCCAGGAACCTGAAGCTAGAAACACGTTCCACCTCCGTCCCGTTAATGTGGATGGGGGTGTGCGTGCCGCCCCTGGACTTCCTGAAGTCTACAATGAGCTCCTTAGTCTTCTTGGAGTTAAGGGCCAGGTTGTTGTCAGCGCACCATGCTGCTAGGCGCTGGACCTCCTCCCTATAGGCCGACTCATCGTTGTTGCTGATGAGGCCAATCACCGTTGTATCATCTGCATACTTGATGATGGTGTTAGTACCATGTACAGGTGTGCAGTCATAGGTGAAGAGGGAGTAGAGGAGGGGGCTCAGCACACAGCCCTGTGGAACGCCGGTGTTCAGGGTGAGGGTTGAAGAGGTGTGCTTGTCTAACCTAACAGACTGGGGTCTGTTGGTTAGAAAGTCCAGTATCCAGTTGCAGAGGGAGGGGTCGATGCCCAGGTTACCGAGTTTGGTGATCAGTTTGGGCAATTTGGCCAAGGAATTATCCCCCTTGGAAAATTCATGACTTAAAACCCTTTCTCGTATGAATTATTGGTTCTGCCGCGGAGATTCCTCTCCCCGCCCCCTGCAACCACTGAGTTACAGCATCTATTTCCAGCAGTCCACTTTCTAACTACCCGGGAAGGGGCTTTGTGCAGTGCGCGTTGCTCTAACCACACGAGCAAACGCAGTCGTTGGAATCTGGGGCAGAATACAAAGCGTTGGAGGAACACAACGAGCCAGGCAGCATCTGTGGATGGCAATGGGCGGGCGACGTTTTGTGTCAGTCTGAAGAAGGGTTCTACCTGAAAATGTTCTCTCTATCTCTCTCCGCAGATGCTGCCTGGCCCGTTGAGGTGGTGCCCCCCCCCCCCCCCCCCCCCCCCCAAAAAAGCACTTTGTGTTTTGATCAAAGAGCATAGCGGTAGAGTTGCTGCCTCACAGCGCCAGAGACCCGGGTTCGATTCCGACTACCGGTGCTGCCTGTACGGAGTTTGTACATTCTCCCCGTGACCTGCGTGGGTTTTTTTTCCGGGTGCTCCGGTTTCCTCCCACACTCCAAAGACGTACAGGGTTGAGTTTGTAGGTTAATTGTCTTCTGGTTTGGCACATATGGTCATATATGTTGTAAGTTGTAGGTAGGTTGTAAAATATGCTGTGGTAAGTTGTAAAATTGTCCCTGAAGTGTGTGTGTAGGTTTGTGAGTGTGTACTCGGTGGGCCGAAGGGCCTGTTTCCGCGCTCTACCTCTAAAGTCCAAAGACCTCCTCTGTGTGAAGTGGTTCCCGGTATATCTGCTCTCGTCCTCCTCTGCTCGCCTGTGCAGCGACAAGAAACGGCAAAGGATCCCGTGTCCTTTAGCTCAGGATGTGTGAATGGCTGAGTAGACCCGGGTCAGCTGGTTATGTGTTGGTTGGCCTTAATATCACAGAGTGCGGGGGAGGGGGGTGATATTTTACTAAAAATGTCCTAAACGTAAGTAGAGAGGAACTGCAGATTCTGGT
Organism: Amblyraja radiata; assembly: GCF_010909765.2. Lineage (NCBI taxonomy): Eukaryota > Metazoa > Chordata > Chondrichthyes > Rajiformes > Rajidae > Amblyraja > Amblyraja radiata. The sequence continues at coordinate 55,439,313 of NC_045967.1, forward strand.
TTAAACCTAAGATAGACACAAAATGCTGGAGTAACCCAGCGGGACAGGCAGCATCTCTGGAGAGAAGGGATGGGCAACGTTTCGGGTCGAGACCCTTCCCCTGGCTGAAAGCCGATAATAATTTTCTCAACTAAGACCTCAGTAAAGGAAAGGACCAATCTCTGGAGCTGAGAGTAGCGCACGTTAGACTTGAGAGATATAGCGCTGGGACGCCAGTACTATTTCAACGCTTAAGGGACATGTCGACAAGTACATGTATGTGCATGTATATATATGATTTATTCAAGAGAGAGTTAGATTTAGCTCTTAGAGCTAACGGAGCTAAGGGATATGGGGAGAAGGCAGGAACAGGGTACTGATTTTGGATGATAAGCCATGATCATATTGAATGCTGGCTCGAAGGGCCGAATGCACATATTTTCAATGTACTGTGTATCTGTGTTTCTACATGGTACTTGGATGGGTTTAGAGGGATATGTGCCAATCGCAGGTAGGTGGGACTGGTGCAGATAGGACAAGTTGGGCGGCGTGGGCAAGTTGGGCCGAATTACCTGTTTCCATGCTCTATGACTAAAAAAAAACCCTTGGGCTCAGCCCATGCACAAGCACTATCCTACACATTGGGGACAAATTACAGAAGCCTATTAATCTACAAGCATGTACGTCTTTGGGTCGTGGAGCACCCGGAGAAATCAGGGAGAACGCGCAAACTCCACACGGACAGCACCCGGACAGCAGTCATGGTCGAACCCGGGTCTCTGGCGCTGTGGGGCAGCAACTCTACCGCTGCGCCGGCGAAAAATTGTCACCAAGGCCCACCCAGTTGCCAATTCAAATGTGAATTTAGGCTTGTAGGTAATGTTCTTTGACATTGTCTTCGCCTTGTTTCCTGTGATATTTTACGCAGTTTCGTCTATTTTCAAGATACAGCATGGAAACGGGCCCTTCGGCCCGCCGAGTCCAGGCCCACCATGGATCACACTAGTTCTATGCCCCCCACACTATGGGCGGTTTACAGAAGCCAGTTAGTCTACAACATAGAAACATAGAAAATAGGTGCAGGAGTAGGCCATTCGGCCCTTCGAGCCTGCACCGCCATTCAATATGATCATGGCTGATCATCCAACTCAGTATCCCATCCCTGCCTTCTCTCCATACCCCCTGATCCCTTTAGCCACAAGGGCCACATCTAACTCCCTCTTAAATATAGCCAATGAACTGGCCTCAACTACTTTCTGTGGCAGAGAATTCCACAGATTCACCATTCTCTGTGTGAAAAAAAATTCTTATCTCGGTCCTAAAAGATTTCCCCCTTATCCTTAAACTATGACCCCTTGTTCTGGACTTCCCCAACATCGGGAACAATCTTCCTGCATCTTGCCTGTCCAACCCATTAAGAATTTTGTAAGCTTCTATAAGATTCCCCCTCAATCTTCTAAATTCCTGCACGTCTTTGGAAATATAAATATCATATGAGTTATTATTTTACCATCTAGCGTCTGAAATATGACCATAGTGATACTATGCGGTGGTAAAGGCTGGAAGGGCCGAGTGGCCGAGATACTACTGCATCTATTTTCCATGTTCTATGTTTCCATGAAATGTTCGCACTGCTCACAAAGTGGGGTACTGCGAGGAGCAGGATAAATATAACAATGGTTTCATTTTCTTTAATTGGCAAATTAAACTCGTATCAAACAAAGTCCGATTTACTCGTGTAACTCATTTAAGGAATATGATGCCAACTGTTCGACTGATTCCACAAGAGCGCGGCTGTTAAAATACTGGAACTGCAGAATTTCTGAATGCCTACAATATCGTTAAAACCCCTTAACAAGACACACACACAGCGACTGAAGTGTATAAAGTTATTTGTAAGGGAGCAACTGCAGAGACTCGAAATGCTGGAGTAACTCAGCGGGACAGGCAGCGTCTCTGGGGAGAAGGAATAGGTGACATCGACATCTGACTGAAGAAGGGTCTCGACCCGAAAAGTCACCTATTTGTAAAGTTATTAGTGAATTCAGAAGGACAGCTGAGTGGTACAATGTGGAACTAAATCCGGCGTGTTTCGACTATGTTTATTTAAGAAAGAACTTCAGATGCTGGAAAAATAGAGGGTAGACAGAAATGCTGGAGAGACTCAGCGGGTGAGGCAGCATCTATAGAGCGGAGGGATAGGTCTGAAGAAGGGTCTCGACCCGAAACGTCACCTGTTCCTCCGCTCCATAGATGCTGCCTCCTACCTGCTGAGTTTCTCCGGCATTTTTGTCTCCCTTTGACATTTCATTTGCTGGCGAAAGTTTCCACGTTGGACTTTATCAATTAGTTAAAACAAACCAGTCGGCTCAGGTTTAACAACTTTTAAGCAATATTCTATACTTCAAATTAACCTTCAATTAAAACAACGGATAACGTATATGTTTTTTCCCCAAGAATAAGCTAACTTCCTTGTTCATTAGTTAATCTAAAACATGTCCCGTAATTCTAAGAGTGTCGGGCGAGGGCCGCCGATTCGCGTTGTTTGTTTGTCAAATAACGAAGTATTGGACTCTACTGAAACTATTTAAGCTGGGTACAGATTCTGTCAACAGTATCTGCAGGAAGGAACTGCAGATGCTCCGAAGGTAGACACAAAACGCTGGAGTAACTGAGCGGGTCAGGCAGCATCTCTGGAATAAAACGACGGCTGACGTTCATGGCCTTTCAAAGACAATTTAACACTTCCAGGGGATGTTTCGAGGCAAACGTGTGAATGTGTGGACAAAGTTACAATAGGAAGGTGCACACATTATAACATTGGAGGGTTATGGTCTGAGCGCAGGTATATGGGACTAGGGGAGATTATGTGTTCGGCACGGACTAGAAGGGTCGAGATGGCCTGTTTCCGTGCTGTAATTGTTATATGGTTATATGGTTATAACAGGGTGGTATTGGTATTGATCTAATATGTTCATGTGTAAAAACGTTAATGCAGGAAAGACAACCCGGCGCAGCGGTAGAGTCGCTGCCTCACAGCGCCGGAGACCCGGGTTCGATCCTGACCACGGACGCTGTCTGTACGGAGTTTGTACGTTCTCCCCGTGACCGCGTGGATTTTTCCCGGGTGCTCCGGTTTCCTCCAACATTACAAAGGCGTACAGATTTGTAGGTTACATTTTTTTGATACGTATTTTTTAATGTCCCTAGTGTTAATGTGCGGGGATCGCTGGTCGGCGCGGACTCGGTGGGCCGACGGGCCTGTTTCCGCGCTGTATCTCTAAACTAAACTAAACTAAACTAAACTAAACTAAACTAAACTAAACTAAACTAAACTAAACTAAACTAAACTAAACTAAACTAAACACCGTCGGGACAAACAGAAATCGAGCTGTTTCAAGTTTAAACTCCTTCTTGGGTTCGGGCCAAGAGATTAAACTGAAGATAAAACAGCTTGTCATTTCCCCGAGCGGATATTGGTTGCCGTTCCATAGCCCCCAGTATTTTCAAGGAACCATTCCTTAGCTATGGTTCAATGGTTCTTCATTGTCACATGTACCGAGGTACAAGTGAAATTACTTTTTTTTTGCATACAGTTGAGAAAAGTATTAGAAACAGAACATAGAAAATAGGTGCAGGAGTGGGACGTCAGCCCCTTTGAGCCAGCACCGCCATTCAGTGTGATCATGGCTGATCATCCACAATCAGTACCCCAGTTCCTGCCTTCTCCCCATATCCCTTGATTCCATTAGCCCTGAGAGTATTACAATACGCACGTACAGTCTTAGTCGAGTACACGTGTATAGGATTAGTATACAATAGACCCGGGTTCGATCCTGACCACGGGTGCTGACTGCACGGAGTTTGTCCGTTCTCCCCGTGACTCTCGTGGGTTTTCTCCGGGAGCTCCGGTTTCCTCCCACACTCCAAAGTCGCGCAGGTTTGTAGGTAAATTTGCGTTGATATAAATGTAAACTATCCCTAGTGTGTGTAGTAGGATAGTGCTAGTGTACGGGGTGGTCACTGCTCGGCAGGGACTCGGTGGGCCGAAGGGCCTGTTTCCGCGCTGTACCTCGACACCAAACACAAAACTGAACAAAACAGGTTTAATAGGTGGCATTTTTTCAAGATTCGAGACTGAACCTTGTTCCAAATGCACACCACAGGTCACTGCCTGGACTTCTAACGAAGCCAAACATTTTAATATAACTGATTTATTACGCCGCTGAAGTTCATCACATTTATTCTTTTCACGGTTAATACGTATTGGAGTAAATTATAATTAAATATATTAACTATAACAACGTGTATGTGTCCCTCGACCACATAAAATTGGCCGAAATCTTCAGACTTAATGTTTAAGAAGGAACTGAAGATGCTGGAAAATCGAAGGTAGACAAAAATGCTGGAGAAACTCAGCGGGTGCAGCAGCATCTATGGAGCGAAGGAAATAGTGCCGAAACGTTGCCTATTTCCTTCGCTCCATAGATGCTGCTGCACCCGCTGAGTTTCTCCAGCATTTTTGTGTACCTTCAGGTTTAGGTTGACTTCTGCCACATGCACCAAGGTGCAGTGGAAGGTTTTGCTTTTGCGCGCTGTACAAATAGATCAGACGTACCACCATGCAGAAACAATTCATTAAAACTTCAGTACAACAGATAGGAATCTTTCCACCTGCCTGTGCGATGGTCAGCTTTGTGCAGGAACGAACTGTAGGTTCAAGCGAAGATGGACACAGAATGCTGGAGTAACTCAGCGGGACAGGCAGCATCTCTGGAGAGAAGGAATGGGTGGCGTTTCGGGTCGAGACTCTTCTTCAGGCTGAAGAGGTCTGAACATCATCTTCATATTTCAAAGCCACCTTTTGCCCCCCCCCCCCTGTCATTAAGACTTTGACCCCCAAATATAATCGCTACTTCACAACTTCAGTCAAAGTCTGGCGGCTGGTTCTTTTGAGTAAAACACTAAATGCTGGAGGAACTCGGTTGGTCAGGTAGCATGTGTGGACAGAGGGTGTGGACAGAGAGAGGATCCTTCTTCAGACTGACCAGACTCAATATTTGACTCGGGTGTTGGAAGGAACTGGTTTAAACCGACGATAGACACAAAATGCTGGAGTAGCTCAGCGGGTCGGTCAGCATCTATAAAGAAACATAGAAACATAGAAAATAGGTGCAGGAGGAGGCCATTCGGCCCTTCGAGCCAGCACCGCCATTCATTGTGATCACGGCTGATCGTCCCCAATCAATAACCCGTGCCTGCCTTCTCCCCATATCCCTTGATTCCACTAGCCCCCCGAGCTCTATCTAACTCTCTCTTAAATCCATCCAGTGATTAGGTCTCCACTGCTCTCTGTGGCAGGGAATTCCACAAATTCACAACTCTCTGGGTGAAAAGGTGTTTTCTCGCGTCAGTCTTAAATGGCCTCCCCTTTATTCTAAGACTGTGGTCCCTGGTTCTGGACTCGCCCAACATTGGGAACATTTTTCCTGCATCTAGCTTGTCCAGTCCTTTTATAATTTTATATGTTTCTATAAAATCCCCCCTCAACTAATTCAGCGTCAAAACCGGAGCGATAATTCTGGGCAAGATCCTCAAAGTGAGACTCCCAGAAAGTATTTTTCCTTGTGGATGGAGTAACTCTGCGGGTCGGGCAGCATCTCTGGGGAACATGGGTATGTGACGTTTTGGGTCGGGACCGTTCCTATGGAAAATGAAATTTGAAACGTCACCTATTCCTTCTCTCCACAGATGCTGCATGTCCCGCTGAGTTACTCCAGCACATTGTGTCTACCTTCGGTATAAACCAGCATCTGCAGTTCTTTCCTACACAAGTCTGAAGAAGGGTCTCGACCCGAAACGTCACCCATTCCTTCTCTCCGGAGATGCTGCCTGTCCCGCTGAGTTACTCCAGCATTTTGAGTCAACCTTTAGTTTAGATTAGTTTAGTTTAGAGATACAGCGCGGAAACAGGCCCATCGGCCCATCGAGTCCGTGCCGACCAGTGATCCCCGCACGCTAACACTAGCCTACACACACCAGGGACAATTTTACATTCATACCAAGCCAGTTAACCTACAAACATGCACGTATTTGGAGTGTGGGAGGAAACCGAAGATCTCGGAGAAAACCCACGCAGGTCACGGGAAGAACGTACAAACTCCGTACCGATAGCGCCCGTAGCGGGGATCGAACCCGGGTCTCCGGCGCTGTGAGGCAGCAACTCTACCGCCCCGCCACGGTATATGTTTTGTTGTTGGTGTTTAGGGTGGATAACAGTCCAAATACCCTCTGAGATAACTAATTAATATCCAGGTTGGCCTCACGCCCAGCTCTAGGGTGTAGATGTGGCTTGAAATGCAACAGACAGGGTAAATGCACAGTATTTCACTAAGAGTAGGCTGATCAAGAACCAGGGGACATGGGGTTAATGTGAGAGGGGAAAGATTTTATAGGAACCCGAGGGGCATTTTGTCCCCACACAAAAGGTGGTGGGTATATGGAACGATCTGCCAGGGGTGGTCGCTAAGGCAGGGACTATCACAAGATCAATATTTAGACATGTACATGGATGGTAAAAGGCTTAGAAGATATGGGCTAAACGCAGGCAGGTGGGACTAGCTTAGATGGGGCATCTTGGTCAGCGGGGGCAAGTTGGAATTGGGCCGAAGGGCTTGATTCTGTGCTGTAGTTGGGCACACGACGCGCCCAGCGTATAAAGACATGATTCTGCTGACTACCGACCTAGGCCACAACACGAGAGCTCGGCGCAGGTTCTGGGTTTGAGAAGCAGTGGTTATTTCAGCCATTTAAATATAGATACATATGACAACTGGATGGCATTTCTCTTTACTTGGTCTATCATTGTCTCGCGGAACCGGGGTACAGTAACAAAAAAATACGTTTAGTTATAACCAACGAACTCTGATTATAAATGACACTGTGTAGCATGTAAATAAAGGTCCACGTTTTAAAGATGATAAATGGTGTTGAGGTTCTCACAGCCTTTTCTTACTCGTTCACCAAAGGACCAAACTGTCGGAGTATTAGCTACATTAATGAGAAATCGTGTGCACGGCGGCGCAGCGGTAGAGTTGCTGCCTCACAGCGCCAGGGACCCGGGTTCGATCCCGACTACCGGTGCTGTCTCCCCGTGACCTGCGTGGGGTTTCTCCTTCGGTTTCCTCCCACGCTCCAAAGACGTACAGGTTTGCAGGTTAATTGGCTCGGTATAAATGTAAAATTGCCCCTAGAGCGTGTATGATAGTATTAGTGTGCGGGACTCGGTGGGCCGAAGGGCCTGCTTCCACGCTGTATATCACTGAACTGAACTAAACTAAACTGAAGTTAGGAATGATAACTTAAGCGATAGCCTTGCGCGGTGTGCGAGAAGGAACTGCAGATGCTGGTTTAAATCGAAGATAAACACATCTATCTGAAGAAGGGGTTCGGCCCGAAACGTCACCTATTCCTTCGCTCCATAGATGCTGCCTCACCCGCTGAGTTTCTCCAGCATTTTTGTCTACCTTCGATTTTCCAGCATCTACAGTTCCTTCTTAAACATAGACAAACACAAGACAGTTAGCTGACAGCGTGTGATTCCGCGCTATTCCACAGTGTGTGTGGAACCTTTATATTAAACCGAAGATAGACACACAAAAAGCTGGATCTGTAGCATCTGCAGTTCCTTCCTGCGCGTTTATATTATGTAGATGTAGATTGTGGCTTTTAAATAGTTAAGAATTGTTAGCTCAAAACAGGTGAACATATGTGATGGTTTAAAATTTTTAAAAGGAACACAGTTCTTTTTTAATAGTACGCACCCATATTTAAAGTGTCGTTAAAATATTTATGGTTTAAATTAATCCCGGCCCGAATCCTTCTCTGTCCTTTCCCAATATAGACACAAAATGCTGGAGTAACTCAGCGGGACAGGCAGCAACTCTGGAGAGAAGGGATGGGTGGCGTTTCGAGTCGAGACCCTTCTTTAAACGATGAAGACCCTCAGTCTGAAGAAGGGTCTCGACCCGAAACGCCACCCATTCCTTCTCTCCAGAGATGCTGCCTGGCCCGCTGAGTTACTCCAGCATTCTGTGCCTATCTTCAAGTTCAAGTGAGTTTATTGTCATGTGTCCCTGATAGGACAATGAAATTCTTGCTTTGCTTCAGATTCAGATTCAGATTCAGATTCAAACTATTATTGTCATTGTGCAGTGTACAGTACATAGACAACGAAATGCAGTTAGCATCTCCCTAGAAGAGCGACATAGAATATGAGCAATAAATAAATATATTTACGTGCATACAGCACAACAGAACATAGTAGGCATTGACTACAAAACAGATCAGTGTGTCCATATACCATTAAATACATATATACACACATGAGTGTTACACACTTCATGAGTATACACACCAGTGTTAACCAGCATCTGCAGTTCCTTCCTACGCACTCAGTCCATTCTCCCCCACAGACGCTGCCTGACCCGCTGAGTTCCTCCAGCACTTTGTGTTTTGTTGAAATTATTCAGCCTGTTTCTATCAGATGGCATTTTCTATTCCGGCAGCGCATTTGGTGAGTCATGTCTGCGCGCTGTCGTAACAGCAACAAAAATTTAATTCAAACCATTAAGATTTGTTTTTATTTTTATGAGCGATAACCTTTTCATATCCCAAAAGAGGAAATAGCATGCGAGTTCCTCGATTCTATTAATAACCGATAACAAGTTGGTGTTAAAATTATTTTTGGCAATTTATTAACGAGAAGCATCCTATAAATGGCAACGCGAAGCAATAACATGAAGTCTCTCCAGAAGAATAAATAGGACTCGGTGCGTTCGCCGACAATACTTGTCAACCCTCTTTGGTAACATTCCCCCCAATTCAACTTAAACAAACACAGTCACAAGTAGAAAGTCCAGTTTCAGATTCAGTTTAGTTTATTGGGGTACAGTGAAAAGCTTGTGTTGCGTGCTAACCAGTCAGGGGAAAGACAATACATGATTACAATTGAGCCGTTTACAGCGGGTGATGAGGGAATAACGTTTAGTGCAAGGTAAAGCCAGCAAAGTCCGATCAAGGATAGTCCGAGGGTCTCCAAAGAGGTAGATCGTAGTTCTTGGACTCTGTAGGAAGGAACTGCAGATGCTGGTTGAGGCCGAAGATAGACACAAAATGCTGGGGTAATTCAAGATTCAAGATTCAGAATTCAAGAGAGTTTATTGTCATATGTCCCAAATAGGACAACGAAATTCTTGCTTTGCTTCAGCACAACAGAATATAGTAGACATGTATACTCAGCGGGACAGGCAGCATCTCTGGATAGAAGGAATGGGTGACGTTTCAGGTCGAGACCCTTCTTAAGACGGGTGACCAATTCATTTTCTCCAGAGATGCTGCCTGTTCCGCTGAGTTACTCCAGCTTGTTGTGTCTGTTTTAGTAGTTCGGGACTGGTCTCTGGTTGTGGTAGGATGGTTCAGTTGCCTGATAACAGCTGGGAAGAAACTGCCCCTGAATCTGGAGGTGTGCGTTTTCACACTTCTGTACCTCTTGCCCGGTGGGAGAGGGGGTTCGCTATTCTCATCAATAGGCTGTTCGGGGTAGGTGAAAAATATTTGGGGTCACTTTTACAACTGGCTAATATGTAAGCACATGCCTTTCTATCCCTGTGACAAATCGATCCTTCAACATACCCAAAACAACAAAACAAACACATTTGAATTTAAAAGCAGGAAAAACGAAACTGGGAAATACTCTGCAGGTCAAGCAGCATCTGAGGAAATATAAATATCTACCTTTCTGTTTGTGTAGAAAGGAAATGAATATGCTGGTTTATACCGAAGTGCTGGATTAACTCAGCGGGTCAGGCAGCATCTCTGGAGAGAAGGAATAGGTGACGATTCTGGTCTGGATCCTTCTCTGGTTTAAGTGGCCTTACTTCTTTAGCGCGTGTGGAGTGAATTACAGCAAGATAAAAGTGTTTTTTTTTCTCAATTTAATTTCATAAACTACCGAGTGTGGTGTGTGTAAATTGTGGAACGCAAGGTGGCAGGGAAAGCGACTGAGAACTTGTTCCCAACATCACCCGACCTGCAGCAGCGACGTTGCTCCAGATATGAATTTGCAGAAGGCGATAGATATGTCACAGCGGTGGAGAGGGTATGGAAAGTTTGCAAACCCACCTCGGCAGGATTGGTCTGTAATGGAGAGTTGGGAGGTGTGGACATACCTATCCGGAATGAATCGCTCACTGAAGCTCCAGTGAAACTGACACAACTCACAGGGTAAAAGTAAATACCCCTTTGTCCACAATGTCGACTCACCGAGGTCTCGCTCGCTCTATTGAAAAAGGCGAGCGTGGTTCAATCGAGCGGATATTAAATCCTCCATCCGCGATTAACCCCTTCCATGCCAGCACCTAGAGCTTTTCTTATCCTTTGATAAAAGCTCTTGCTAAGTTGACATTTAGTTCACGGAAGGTAGACATAAAAAGCTGGAGTAACTCAGCGGGACAGGAAGCATCTCTGGAGAGAAGGAATGGGTGACGTTTCGTTTCGGGTCGAGGCCCTTCTTCAGAATTTTGTCCTTCTCTCCAGAGATGTTTGCCTGTCCCGCTGAGTTACTACTCCAAGTGTTTTTGTGTTTAACTCGGTGTAAACCAGCATCTGCAATTCCTTCCTACACATTTAATCCACGGATCATCTGCATGGAGTTGGTGCAAATCATATTTGGGAAGAAAAAACACGGCTAATATGTTCCCATCATCAAGGAGGGTCTCGACCCGAGACATCGCCTATTCCTTTTCTCCAGAGATGTTTAAGAAGGAACTGCAGATGCTGGAAAATCGAAGGTAGACAAAAGTGCTGGAGAAACTCAGCGGGTGAGGCAGCATCTATGGAGCGAGGGAAATAGGCAACGTTTCGGGCCGAAACCCTTCTTCAGACATCTCCAGAGATGTTGCCTGAGCCGCCGAGGTACTCCGGGTTTTTTCTATCTACCTTCGGTTTAAACCAGCATCTGCAGTTCCTTCCGACACATAAAATATTTGAATCTCCCCTCCTTACCCACCGACAAAAACAATATATAAATTGCTGGAGAAACTCAGCGGGTCAGGCATGAACTGTAACGGGATGTAGGGGCAGGATAACAAGGCGTGCTCGCTCTCATAACGCGTTAGTATTCAAAGCCTATGGTCACTCACTCTGGATTTGCACGGGTTTTGAAACCGTGCTTTCAACAAAAACACCCTGGGTTAGCCCTCCCCCCCCTCTCCGCTCGCACTAGGGACCCGATTCCGCCGCGTCCCGTTAGTAGCGGATAACAAACCACTAGTCCCAGTCTGAAGAAGGGTCTCGACCCGAAACGTTGCCTGCTTCCTTCGCTCCATAGATGCTGCTGCACCCGCTAAGTTTCTCCAGCATTTTTGTCTACCTTCGATTTTCCAGCATCTGCAGTTCCTTCCTAAACACTAGTCCCAGTCTGTCTCTCTCGCCGCCCCACTCGCTCTTTACGGCTCCAAATCGCTCATCATTCCCCCGGCCTTTCGTGGTTGCTGCCTTTCCACCAAAACAAAAACCGTGTTCATTAGTTTCTCTCTCCTTGGTCCCTTTTATTTTATGAATTATCTCGTTGCTCCCCCGACGCCATCGCTCGTAGCTTCTGTAAAATAAATAGCCCCCTGCCCACCATTTAGCTATCACTAAACAGCCGACACTGCACACGCCCACCATTTGCCCCCATAGTCCTTTCATTATTTAGCGAGTTTGCAGGCAAATGTCCTGTTAAAATCAAAAATAAAATTGTCTGTAATTAAACGGGGGGATGTGTTCAAATGGGGGGGGGGGGGGGGGGGGTAGGTGGTGAATTTGGAAAATTGGAAATGTGGGCCGAACGGGAGTCACTTTGATATGTTTACCCTCCGTGTGAGCAGATTCAGGCGAACTCCACGCCTTGGTAAATATATCGAGTGAAATACACCGGGTCAGTATCTATGCCCCGTGACGAACGTTTGATATCGATTGTGCTACAGTCTTTAATAAATCCTCTCTTATCTAGCCTGCGCATCAATCGTTGCGAGCGTTTTTAATATCTGACACGGTGTGTAATAGTGTTTTGTTTTGCTAGACAGCCGGGGAGAGAGGGGTGTGCTCTGCTCTCGTATCTCTGAGATTCACCCACCGCCAGACTCCTGTCACTGCCTCGGCAGGCACCTCATACACAAGATTAATATTCCAGATCAACTGTATAAACAGCGCGCATCCATCAATAAACGCACATCTAACATGTCCAACGCGAGAGCGCCGAGCGCCGAGGAGCATTAAAGCAACTGACTAACGCTTTGTCAAACGCTCACTTAAATAGCAGAAATATAGACCTGGTGGGATGTGAACAGCTCGCTCACCCACACGGTTAATTTTAGTCTTCCTCGGCGTGGCTTTTCTAGAGGATAAGGCCAAAGCTGAGCACTAATCGGCGACACGTCAATGTAACAAATAACACGAGAACACGATGATTATGGTCTAAATCCAAAACTATTTTCTCCAGAGATGCTGCCTGTCCCGCTGAGTTGCTCCAGCATTTTGTGCCTATCTTCGGTTTAAGCCAGCGTCTGCAGTTCCTCCACACCCCAAAACAATTAAGATTCGCTGTTTCACACGCTGAGTGTACCCAGCAATATAACCCCTGTAATTCAAACTGTTCGCGTTTCAGTTATGTATTTATCTCACCACGGTAGTCTTGCCGGGACATTAGCCTTCTCCTGACGCTCATCAGCCCGGAATGGCGACGGTACACCAGCCACCGATACCCCACCATCTGCCTCGTCAACGTTGAACCATTCCTAAATAAATTCCAAAGTATGTCAAGCTAAGTTGTGCGAAATAAATTATTCCCGATATCTCTCCTCTCGTTTGGAGGCAGGAATCCGATGGGGTTTTTTTTTAACTTCAGATTGGGTCAGAAGTTAAAACACAATTGAGAGGGAAACGAATAACCCGTGTCCTAAATCTGCCCGTGTCTGATGGTCTGTACTTAAAAAATAAATAAAAGGGAATTATAGGCATCGGGGTTCCTTCTAACATGGAACCCGCAGCATTTCATTAAGTGGAACAAAATCGCGGTGTTACTGGGGCTGTTGTGCTGAAGCAAAGCAAGAATTTCATTGTCCTATCTGTGACACATGACAATAAACTCTCTTGAATCTTGAATCTTAAGAAAACATAAACAGTGCTGAATATCGACGTTTACTAAATATTCACATTCTCCGTCACACAAGATTCATACCAGCTCCAAAGCACATAGCAGGTAAAAATGAATTAACTTGTGTCAGTACATATAACAGCAGCATATTACAGCAACTTCGTAGCTCTTCGACGCGAATCTGATGCATCTTTTCTGACTCTTCATCCCGTTGCATCTTTACCACATTAAAACTGTCTGCAGACGGGCTCTAGACCAGTCTTTAGCGGGGTAAAACCTTACGGCCCGCCTCAAAGCCGCGGACAGCGAATTTCTTTCTCAAGAAGTCTTCTCCAATGGCAGAGAATTCAATGCACACAAAAAAACACCAATGAAACGAAACTGCGCCGGGTAGGTCGAATGGCCTGAAAGAGTGTGTTTCTTCGCCCTTGTTTTTGTTTGTAAAAACATTAATAAATAATTTTTTTAAAGTGTGTGTGTGTGTATTTGAATAGGATGTGGTGGGCATCAATGTCCTCGCTCCGTCACCAGGGCTCAAGAGGCAGGTGAATCGCCGACCAAGAGGTCCTGACACTTATTGACAGTCAGTGGGCCGGGGGGGGGGGGGGGGGGGAGGTGGTTTATGGTGCTTTATCCATCTGACATTTTGCGAATCTAAACCTTGCCCCCCCCCACCCCCCCAATCCTCTTTCCAAAAAAAACCATTCAAACATTTTCCCGCACACCGACCCATTTATCAAGTCGATATGAAACATTAGTTGTAAATGTATTTCTTCCGACTAACAGTAGCCCAGTATCTATCAGCCCCTTCTATTCGCCTACTTCTCCCATGTGCGGCCAGTCTACTTGTTTGCACTGGCGTCTTGTATTCTTCCCGCTGGATATATGGTATAATGTGACCACTGTTCTCCCCTTTTATTTCTCTCTCTATGGTAACCGGGATCATCGGTGCAAAAATGTGTCCGCGAAGAAAGGAATCAGCATAAAAGGGCGACTGCGGGCCGCGTCTGTTACACTTGAAAAGTTAGCGCCTGTTAGTCTAACATGAAAGAAGCAAACATTGCTATTCCACCGTCAGGCCTTTTTGCAAAAAAAAAAAAAAACGCACACCACTGATAAAGGTGACAAATCGAACTAAAAACACAACCGCCCGTAAATCCATCCGATGTGATCTTCTAACTCCCCGCACAAAACATTGTACATTAAAATTAACGCGCTCAGAGGGCAGATGTTTGGGGCTCACTATCAATTTAAAAGTTCTTTCCATAATGTTTTGTTGATTTTTTGGTGGATTGATTATTTCTGAAGTGGCTTACGAAGTTTTCTGAGTCTCGGAGAATTTACAAGATTTTTTTTTTCAGTCTGAAGATGCGTCGCCTTTTCTGCAGAGATGCTGCCTGACCCGCCGAGTTGTGTGTCTGTCTTCGGTGTAAACCAGCATCCACAGTATCCTCCCTGCACAGACTTTACAAGGTGAATTCCTTTTAGAGAGATTGTGCGTGATGCTTGATTTAACCTTTTGTCCTGACCTTAAAAGTGACAAGTGAGTGTGTCAAGTGAAACTGGTCGGGATTTCTACCTCCCCCCGCTCTCTCTGTATCCCGGGCGGGATACGACAAAGCCCGTTTAGAACGGGTCCCAACTCGAAACGTCACCCGAACCTTTTCTCCAGAGATGCTGCCTGACCCGCTGAGTTACTCCAGCACTTTGTGCCTGTCTATCTTCGGTATAAACCAGCATCTTCAGTTCCTTCCTGCGTTTAGATCACCTCCCCAGATGCTGCCTGGCCCGCTGAGTTCCTCCGGCACTTTGTGTGTGTGTGTGTGTATGTGTGAGTTTTTCTATTTTGCTCAAAGAATCTTAGGGCGTCCAAACTTCACTGGAACTGAACGAGGCCTCGGTTTGCAAAGAGAACTGGTGTTTTCAGCGCGACTTCTTGAAGATGAGGCGAGAGACATCTTCGGCACTGACTGCCTCTTGGAGTATTATTAGTCCTTGTCTTTAGATCCCACCGCGGCGTTCTGTTGTGACTGCACTGTGTTCGCCTTTACGGAGCGAGATATAACAATAAATATTTTCATGCCCGCGGTCGAAGGAAAGCATTGAACATTAAATCGATTAAATCGAGACCGTTTCGAGTCCACGACACGGCGGAAACGATATCAAAAAGGTAGCAAAAATAGAACCTGGCTCATCAATAAAACGAAAGCGTTGTGTAATTATGTATTTCAGAATATGAAAATTGAAACATACCGCGATTGAGGGAGATGCGTTAATGATACGAGTTTCGCTCTTCGCCGCCCCGCTAGAGATCCCTCGAAATTATATCCTCGCAACTGAATTTGGTGCAAGTACGGCAGGCAATGACTTTCAGCTGCTCTCGCCGTCTCTTTATTTTCCCCATAAACATATGAAAATGTATGCTAATTTAAATCAATCTTAACCTAGGATCTCTCGTTGTATTTAATGGAATTTCAAGCCAATAGCCGGATTGTGAAGCCGCTGTTCCGATGTCAAATGTAATTATTCCGCATACCCACATCTCAAAATGTCTATAAAATGCCCCCTCGTCATTTGCGAGCGGTCTCCGGCAGAATAGGAAGCCTAAACGAGCGGCCGCCAGTGCAACTAATTCCTTGCTCGCCGGTGGAAAGACTGGGTCGTATTGAAAAGGCTTTATTGATGTAAATACATTTCGAAGCGGCTGCTGTTCAGGGAGTCTACTACTACATATTCGCCGCAGCCAGACCGCGGAGTTTCGTATTCGGCTCAGATATCCATTTTTAATAAGCAATTATTTTATAGCAGGCGACGGGGGTTTCCCCCCCACCCCCTCCCCCCCCCCTCTAATTATTTGATACATTTGACACAACAAGGTCAACCATCGTGAAAAGTTGATGCTGCGTTCTAACATTTACGGAATCCAAGTCGCAAACCTGAAAGCGATTCTATCGAAAATAGTTTGTCTTTGCCGTGAACACGAGGTGAGTAATTATAATCTGGATATTAATTAGCCCCGCGACGTGGCTCGCTGCACAATATGTTATTAGCGCTGCTTCCTTAAGGATATTGTAGATTTTTTTGATTTTCTCCAAGTTTAAAATCAAAATATCTCTCAACTTTTGTAAGGATTGCGGTCTCGGAGAGCGGTGGGGTGTGGTGGTGGGGGGGTGGGGGTGGGGTGGGGGGGGGGGGGGGTGGAGAACTTGAGAAGGGCCCCAACAGTGTCTTCATAGTCTAGGAAGAGTTAACACCACTCTTGACTAGAGGGAGATGGCATCTGTCAGTTACCCAACGCGGGACCAATGGACGTTCGCTCTTCGGTTGACTTCCTCGTTGTGTTCTCTTGTGGGTTTTTTTTTCCCGGAGTTTAATGAAATAAAATGCAAAAAAATACCAGCTGGGGCCACACCTCTATGGCGGAGATTGGTCGGCGTCGTGCTGACGCCAAAGTCTTGAGGCTTGCAGGAACGTCGGCGTGAGTTGTAATTGGTCCTGGGAGGTGTCTCTCAGTGACCTCCCTGGCGGCATGCTTCACCTCAGCTTTGTTATCAAAGAGTGAAGCCGAAGGCAGGGTTATTATTACTGAGGGACCGGCGCAGCCATGGCCACGGCCGCTTCCAACCTGTACATGCCGAGCGCCAGTATCCTCACGTCCAATTCCATCGTTGCCACCGACTCTCAGGGCATGCAGCAAGCGGGGACCTTCCGTGCCCACCAGAAACTCATGCAAAGTGACTATCTCCAGGGGTTGCCCACCAACGGGCTCCCGCTCTCGCACCAGTGGGTCACGTCGCTGCCAGAAGGTAGCCCGTGGACCACCACCACCATCTCGGCTTCTCCCCTAGGCCAACAGGACGTGAAACCCGGCCGCGACGATCTCCACGTCGGGGTGACCATGCACCACCGGTCTCCGCACATCGCCCACCACTCGCCCCACGCCAACCACCCCGGCGCTTGGGGCACGGCGGCGGCTCACAACCCGTCCATCAGCTCGGCCGGGCAACCCCTCAACATCTACAGCCAGCCAGCCTTCACGGTCAACGGGATGCTGGAGCAGGTCGGTCCGCCGCTACAGCCGCCGCCGCCCGGCCAGTCCATGCACCCGGGTTTACGAGACAGCGCCGAGCACGGGGACTTGAGCCAGCACCATTGCCATGACCAGTCGGATGAGGAGACCCCCACGTCCGACGAACTGGAACAATTCGCCAAACTGTTCAAACAGAGGAGGATTAAACTGGGCTTCACCCAGGCGGACGTGGGACTGGCGTTGGGAACTTTGTATGGGAATGTCTTCTCTCAGACCACCATCTGCAGGTTCGAAGCGCTGCAACTCAGCTTCAAGAACATGTGCAAACTCAAACCCTTGCTGAACAAGTGGCTGGAGGAAGCAGACTCCACCACTGGCAGCCCGACCAGCATCGACAAAATCGCGGCGCAGGGCAGGAAGCGAAAGAAACGGACGTCAATAGAGGTGAGTGTGAAAGGGGCGCTGGAGACACACTTTCTCAAATGTCCCAAACCCGCTGCCCAGGAGATCTCCGGCCTGGCCGACAGCTTGCAGTTGGAGAAAGAAGTTGTCCGCGTCTGGTTCTGTAACAGAAGGCAGAAGGAGAAGCGGATGACCCCGCCCGGCATCCACCAACAGGACGAGGTGTTTTCACACAATGTTGACACAGACACGCCGTCTCATCACGATCTCTAACCAGGAGCCGTGGAACTCACCGGGAAGGAGAGACCTTCACCCCCACCCCCCACCCCCCCCCTCCCCCCTCCTCCTTCTTAAATTATATATTTGACTGGCACGCCGAAAGAGGAGGCGGAGGAAGGAGGGATGGGGGGTGGGGGAGAGAGACAAAAACAAAAAAACACAAACAAAGTTGTGTATCGGATAAGACAAACAACAACAAGTCTGCAAGAGTCGTGTTGACATTTCCCGCATCAGCGGTGCAAGTGGATTGTAATCACCAAGGACCCGGGTTTGACCGCAAAAATTGCGGATACTTGCTCAGTTCAGACAAGGACCGCAAGCGACTGTGTGCCTACCACCTGACAGCGCCTTGTAATCTCGGCTTTTCAGGTGAAAATTTGTTCTTACGAACGGTGTGGCTCTACCCTCCCTCTCCCCCCCTCTCCCCCCTCCTCTCCAACACACACACACACACACACACACACATACACACACACACCCTCCCCTGAAACTTTTATTGTAAGGCCTGTTTTGGTTTTTATTTTCGCGAGCAGAAGGTCCCGTTGTGAAAAACCTGCACTATTTCTACCTACTGAACTGATTCAAGGCAGTAGGGGCATAGACTTTGACCAGGGATCTACATTAAAGACAGAAATATACCGATGAAATCGGACTATAACGCAGCCCGTTTCTAAATCGTCCGCTCTCAATAAATAAGTCAAGCTTAAAGGGGTTTTATTTTTCCTTTTTCATTTTCGTTGTGGCCGCCTCAGTTACTAACTACTAACACTGCCGGCCTAAAACCCAGTTGTTAAGGACACAGACATTTGTATTTTCCACAACCATAACGGTGGGAGCAGTTTTCAAAACAAGCTGCCAACTTGAGAAAAGAGGGGCGGTGAGGTGGGGGCGGGAGGGGGGGGGGCGTGGGGAGGGGGGGACACTTTTAAAAAATGTAAAAATTTAAAAAAAAAAAGGACTGATCAGTTACTGATCCAAAATATAAAATATTTTCTTTAAATGTTTCTTTTTTTTCAACAATTATATTTGGAGGCTGCGAACAGTTATTTATTTTCCTCAAATTTTGTAATTATGTTTTTAAAAAAGACAGAATCACGCGTTTAAAAAAAAAAAGCAGTAAAAATGTTTTTTTTTTTTGTTGGTTAATAAATTATATATTTGATGTCAGATTTGATTGTAACCCGATTTAAGTTTGTGATTTAGTGACGGGAATTTCACTTTGGTGTACAGAAAATCAAATCTGTTCAAATAAATTTGTTATTAAAAGGATATTGTGTTTGGAGTCGTATCTAGAGTTACTAATAATTGGGAATCGAGGGCTTTGTATCTCTTAAATGGGCCTCTTAAATTTTAAAATGGTTTATTTTTGTGCATTATTATACAAACGCAGAGGCAGAGAGAGGGAGAGTGAGAGAGGTTAATAATACCATTCTGAAAATAGGGTTAAACTCCAGGCAAGCGCCACGCCACACAGTGAGAAAACTAGATTTTAGCCCCCAACCCCGTTCTGGTTTTTTTTTTAAATCTCTGTGCCATTAAATAGATTGGGGGCCAGTCTGATGCTTGAGACATTTCGCCCAATAACCCCGGCTTCACTTCTAGTTTCCACATCCACTCTGCTCTCTAACTAGAAGGGGAATTATGACAACAAGTAACGCAACCAAAGATGCAGTTCTTTAAATAATTCCCTCATTTTAATTCTCATTCTTAGAGCACGGTGTTACATTTTCTATCGGAGAGAGTGCTGTGCATTGAACAGATGTTTTTCGTAATTTTCCCCCCCGCTGATTTGGACATGTTAAGATATGTTTTTGTTCTATTAGAGTCGAATTTACCGACTATGAAACAGTCACAAGAAAATGTTAGGGGTTTTAGCGCCGATTCTCATTGGGGATGGCGAATCTAATCGCTGGTGTAGTAAATATCGCGCTCGGCTCTACCGAGTCTCCGTCAGTTCCTCCAGAGGCCTTTCTTTGGTCTCTCTTTTAGGACGAAAAATATTATATATGTGTGTGTGTGTGTTTGTGTGGAAGCGAGCAGTGAAGCAAGCGGGTGAACCCGCGCAGAGCTTAAATAATTCCCTTTTCACAAATGTACATTCTTTATTTTATCTCTGTGTCTCTATTTCCCAGAAAATGGATCAAAATAGCCACAAAGCGAAGAAATAATTAGCGAGAGAAAGTGTGGAAATAATAGTATATGTGGTATATTATTCCGTGTGCTAACGCCGCTCGCCGCTTGAACCAGTTCAATTTATCATTCAATAACATTCTTCCAGTTATAATTATTGGAATTATAGTTCAAATACAGTTAATATAATACACATTTAATGTTTGGTCTACGGGCTGTGTTTAATTGAACCGTTACTCGTAGAACACCGTTTAATGGGTTGTTTAAAAAAAAATATATATTATTATACCGCCAGTATTCAGAAGGGATGGGAATGATGCAATCGTTTATATCATTGAAAAAATCATCTCGTTTGTAATCTGACACACACTCGTCAGGAACCATGTCCATACTAAAACAAAAGGGCTCAGAGAGAGGGGGGAAAACAGAGAAAGATTCTTTGGTACCAAAGATGGGTTTCCAATGTAAGGCTGGTGATTGTCCCATTGTGTAGGCAGGCCACGCAGAGACGGACAATTAATACACATCCCCGTTCCTCTTTAGACAGTGGGTTACTTGCAATGCTAATGTATTTTCTCAAAATACCGATGACCCCCTCATCATGAAGTAGCAGGCAGTATTGGGCGCCTTGTGACCAGATGCAGAATTCAAGGTTGACATTACCAGGTGGTGCTGTCTACAGTAATTCGCCCCCTCTCCCTCGTTACAAGCTTTCAATGGATTATATAGAATCGACCTAAAGTTTCAGTCGAAGGGAAATTGCAGTCACAACACTGTGTCGAGTGTTTGTATCTGATGGCTTTTATTTACATATAGCCAGCTCACGATTTCAAAACTAGAATTTTTTGGTGAAAGATGATTGCAACATGTATAATATAGCCGCTTGTTTCTTCCGACACAGTCTATGGGAAGTCTGTGTAGGGGAAAACTTCGTTATTTTAATGCGAAATTAATTTGTCTTCCTGGTAAATTTTCTGCATTGGTTCGGCGATCTGTAATGTTTGCCCGGGCCGCTGAGTTACTCCAGCACTTTGTGTGTGTGTGTGTGAGTGTGTGTGTGTGTGTGTGTGTGTGTGTGTGTGTGTGTGTGTGTGTGTGTGTGTGTGTGTGTGTGTGTGTGTGTGTGTGTGTGTGTGTGGGGGTGTGGTGTGGGGTGTGTGTGGTGGGGTGTGTGTGTGTGTGTGTGTGTGTGTGTGTGTGTGTGTGTGTGTGTGTGGGTGTGGTGGGGTGTGTGTGTGTGTGTGTGTGTGTGTGTGTGTGTGTGTGTGTGTGTGTGTGTGTTTGTTGTAAACTGGCATCTGCAGTTCATTGCGTCTAATCTGTAATTTATGCTTGTTTTTGGTTTATATTCGGGTTTGATGTATGCCTGTTTTTTTGTTGTTTAGCCAATTTGTACACGTTTGTTAAAATGAAAACAAAACCTTCGACGAAATCCAGGCATTTAAAGAACCAGTTCAATTAAATTTGTTTTAGATGGATTATTTACATATCTAACGTTGTGAATACCCTTATGATGGGGATTTTTTTTTTGGATGTGTGTTTTTGTTTTGTGCGCGGAGTTCCTGTAGGAATCGATTCTATTGAAGTCCCGCTCGGCTACAGCGCGATCTGGTTTGTGTTTGAAATGCAGCCTCGGGTATAGTTTATGCAACAATGTCACGGATCAGACTCAGGATTGAACTCACCGGCTGCTGGAACGTTATCGATCGATCCGCGCTGTCCGCGTTACACACACACACACACACACCACACACACACACACACCACACACACACACACACACACACCTCAGACCAGCGCACAGACCGAATACTAAACCCAGATACATAAAGTCAGTGCAGGCTCGGAAACTATTCCCTTTGTACACAATGACCAGGCGATCTGTTTGCGGGCTGCGTCTGCAAGAAGAGATTGCTGATTGAATGTTTAGTGAATTTGACATGTCTGATTCCTGACCAGAAAGACTGGAGATGTGGGAGACGGTGTGTGTGTGTGTGTGTGTGTGTGTGTGTGTGTGTGTGTGTGTGTGTGTGTGTGTGTGTGTGTGTGTGTGTGTGTGTGTGTGCATGTGTGCATGTGTATATATGTGTGCGTGTGTGTATGTGTGTGTGTGTGAGATAGTGTGTGTGTGAGTGTGTGTGAGTGTGTGTGTATATATATGTGTGCGTGTGTGTATGTGTGTGTGCGTGAGTGTGTGTGAGTGTGTGTGTATATATATATGTGTGAGTGTGTGTGTGTGTGAGTGAGTGAGCGTGTGTGTGTGAGTATGTGTGTGTGTGTGAGTGTGTGTGTGTGAGCGTGTGTGTGTGAGTGTGTGTGTGTGTGTGTGTGTGTGTGCGTGAGTGCGTGCGTGCGTGTGTGTGAGTGTGTGTGTGTGTGTGTGTGTGTGTGTGTGTGTGTGTGTGTGTGTGTGTGTAGTTTTTAACGCTTTCATACTAAGACTGAGCTGTATGTTATAAACAAAAACAAAAATCTGCTAACATTGTGATTTGTTCTTCTCAGTGACAACTTCCATGGTTTATATTTTGTGGTGGGTTCAAGGCCTCGTGCCTGTTGCTTGTCTCGCTGCAGAAATATTCCTGTGAAGGATTACTTCAGTGTCCGTTCAACTGTTTATTCCAGTTACTGCATCAGTAACTGGAAATTCAATGCTAGTAATTGTGTCTTATCCAGTCAGAGTGCGTGTGTGAGGATCAGTGTTTGAAAAACGCTTCCCATAGACTGTGTCGGAAGAAACTGCAGATGCTGGTTTACAGCGAATACAGACACAAAATGCTGGAATAACTGTGCGGGTCAGACAGCATCTCTGGAGGAAAATGATGGGTCTATTCCTTTTGCTTGACCGGCTGAGTTACTCCAGCGTTTTGTAACCACCTCACATCTACTGACAGGATACAGTTCCTGACAGTCACCGTGAGATTTGAACAGAACGTGGCTTCAGGACTTTGAGAAGACTCTGTTTTTTATTTGAATGGACATTTAAATTCAATGCATGTGTTGCGAAGAAGAAAAAAAATATGAGGGCCTCAGATAGTTCTGCGCAGGCGAGGACGAGGAGAGTTAAAGTGAGCTGCACCCACAGGTTTTTAAAGGCAAATCACAATAACTTTACTCCCAGGGAATGCAGTTCGCTGCCAAGTTTTTTTGATGGGTAAGCTTTGGGCAAATGCAGCGTGAAAAGTCCCAGAGTCAATCACCATCAGCCAAGGGCAAAAGGTATAGAAGTGTGAAAACGCACACCTCCAGATTCAGGGACAGTTTCTTCCCAGCTGTTATCAGGCAACAGAACCATCCCACCACAACCAGAGAGCAGTCCTGAACTACTATCTACCTCATTGGTGATCCTCGGACTATCCTTGATCGGACTTTGCTGGCTTTACCTTGCACCAAACCTTATTCCCTTATCATGTACACTAAATGGCTTAATTGTAATCATGTATTGTCTTTCAGCTGACTGGTTAGCACGCAACAAAAGCTTTTCATTGTACCTCGGTACACGTGACATTAAACTGAACTGAGCCTGTGGCAAACACTCAGTGGTGGAGGGGGCTAGAAGACAGCTTAAGAGAGTAGACACAAGGAACCGCAGGAACTTTACAAAAAAGACACAAAGTGCTGGAGTAACGCAGCAGGTCAGGCAGCATCTCTGGAGGAGGTGTTCTGGTGACATTTCAGGTCGAGGCCCTTGCTCAGAGTGTTCAGAGAAGATGATATCAACTCTTACCCTCCCAACAGTCCCTCCACAGTTTTGTTCATAGTTTCATACTTCCATGTTCAGCCCGAAGAAAGGTCTGATCCGAAATGTCAACCATCCTTTTTCTCCAGAGATGCTGTCTGGCCCTCTGGGTTACTCCAGACTACTTTGTGTCTATCTTTAGTTTAGTTTAGTTTATTGTCACGTGTACCGGGGTACAGTGTAAATAATTCTGTTGCGCGCTATCCAGTCAGCGGAAAGACTATACATGATGACAATCGAGCCGTCCACAGTGTACAGACACACGATAAAGGGAATAATGTTTAGTGCAAAATAAAGCCAGAATACTGTCCGATTCACCTCTACCCCCATTCAGGAGATTGGACCCTGGAACTGATGCGCTACAATGCTGAGAACTATAGTCTGCACTCTGTATCTTCCCCTTTGCTCCACCCATTGTACGTCTTGTAAAGGATTGCTTTGGTATTCGTGCAACCGTTTATTCCAGTTACTACTTGAAGGGATGTATAGTATGATACGGGTGTTGGGGGTTATGGGGAGAAGGCAGCAGAATGGGGTTGAGAGGGAGAGATCAGCCATGATTGTATGGCGGAGTAGATTTAAGGGGCCAAATGGCCTAAAAGCCCTGTCCCACGGTGCGGCTTCATTCCAAGAGCTCTCCCGAGTTTAAAAAAAATCAAACTCGTGGTAAGCACGTAGAATGAACGTAGCGGGTGCGTCGGAGCTCGGGGATGTATCTTAGCGGCTCGTAACGCTAACGGCAGGTACTCGGGAAGACTCGCTAATGGCAGGTAAGCTCGGGAAGACTCGTGAAGATTTTTCAACATGATGAAAAATGTCCACGAGAGCCCCGAGTACCGACGAGTGGCCATTACCGTCAATCTCCGAGTTCGAATCAGGGCAAACTCGGGAGAGCTCTTGGAATGAACTCGTACCGTGGGACATGGGTTTTATTCTTCTCCTATCGCATGAATTTACGAACTTACGATCTGATCTGACTGGATAGCATGCAAAACAAAGCTTTTCACTGCACCCGTGACAATAATAAGCCTAAACCTGACGTCCCCAGAAGCCAGCCACCTCCATGAGAACTGGGCCATCAGAGGTGACTACCTTAACTGTCCACATCATATCGGAGGGTGAAACCCCTCTGGTCCAGTATGTCACCAACATTAATACAAATACACAGAATAGTGATTTATTTTTATCACCTTAGTTTAACGGCCCACAATAGCATGAGGAGGAACTTTATCAATCCCTCGGCTTAAAGAGGTGTTTTCACTTCCAATAATTCATCAACCTCCAGGGATAGATTGTAAGATTTTACATTTTTAATTTAAAACAAAAATTGTTCTTCATATGAATTGTGTCATTTTAACTCTTTGTATTTTGCATTTTATTGAGGAGCTGTTTTCAGTCAAGGGCAATGAATATGTTGGTTGTACTGTTCTGCAAGATATGAAAATATATATTTTTGCTGAATGTAAGCCATGCCGTGCATGACGTTATGCAAACTAACTTGTGATATTTGTCTCTGAAGCGGTGAAAAGATTTTACAGGTAGTCGTTTATTTTTCGTTTAGTTTAGCTTAGCTTCGTCTAGTTTAGACAATAGGTGCAGGAGTAGGCCATTCGGCCCTTCGAGCCAGCACCGCCATTCAATGTGATCATGGCTGATCATCCACAATCAGTACCCCGTTCCTGCCTTCTCCCCATATCCCCTGACTCCGCTATCTTTAAGAGCCCTATCTAGCTCTCTCTTGAAAGTATCCAGAGAACCGGCCTCCACCACTCTCTGGGGCAGAGAATTCCACAGACTCACAACTCTCTGTGTGAAAAAGTGTTTCCTCGTCTCCTTTTTAAATGGCTTACCCCTTATTCTTAAACTGTGTGGCCCCTGGTTCTGGACTCAACTTTAGTTGAACTTATTTTGGTTTTTGAGATATTGTTTAGTTTAGGTTAAATATTCTGTTGTGCTGCTGCAAGTAAGAATTTCACTGTTCTATCTGGGACATATGACAATAAAACACTCTTGACTTGAGATGCAGCATAGAAACAGGCCCTTCAGGCCACCGTATCCACGATGACCAGCGATCACCCGCACACTAGCTCTACCCTACACATTCGGGACAATTTACAGGAGCCAATTAACCTACAAACCCGCACGTCTTTGGAATTAGGGAGGAAACAGGAGCACCCGGAGAAAACCCACGTGGTCACGGGGAGAAGGCACAAACTCAGCAACGGACTGTTCCAGCTGCTACGGTCAGGCAAACGCCTCCGTTGCCATGCTGTGAGAACGGAGAGGTTGAGAAGGAGTTTCTTCCCAGAGGCCATTAGGACTGTAAACTCCTATCTCACCAGGGACTAACCTTTCTGAACCACTCTAATGCTTTTTTTAAAAATTGGTGTTTTTTCCCCTTTTTCCTTCCGCCCACAATATGTAATATGTAAAGAATATGTGATTTTGTTTGTTTGTTTGTTTGTTTGTTTGTCTTTTTGCACAAAGTCCGCGAGCATTGCCACTTTTCATTTCACTGCACATCTCGTATGTGTATGTGACGAATAAACTTGACTTGACTTGACTTGACAGCACCCGTAGTCAGGATCAAACCCGGGTCACTGGCGCTGTAAGGCAGCATCTCTACCGCTGTGCCACCGTGCCGCCCTAGTTAGGACATTGGAGATAACTAACTATAACAGTGGCGCTGGCGCAGATGGTAGTGCTGCTGCCTCACAGCACCACAGACCCGGGTTCAATCCTGACCTTGGGTGCTGTCTGTGTGGAGTTTGCGTGCTCTCCCTGTGACCGCGTGGGTTTCCTCCGGGTGCTCCAGTTTCCTTCCGCACCTAAACATGTGCAGATCTGCAGGTTAGTTGGCCCTCTGTAAATCGCCCCTCATGTGTGGAGCGTGGATGAGAAAGTGTGATGACATAGAACTAGCGTGAATGGGTGATTGGTGGGCGTGGTGGACTCGATGGGCCAAAGGGCCTGTTTCCATGCTGTGTCTTTAAACTAAAGCGAAACAATCCGTGCTAAAAGTGAGAATTGCAACTGTTCTGTTCTCCAGACATGTGAGCATCACCCTGGTTATGTCCATGAGTCCAGTTGCTTTTTCCAGAGTAAGTAATCCATTTTATGTTCTTTACAAGTAAAGCTAGAAACATAGAAACATAGAAAATAGGTGCAGGAGTAGGCCATTCGGCCCTTCGAGCCTGCATCACCATTCAATATGATCATGGCTGATCATCCAACTCAGTATCCTGTACCTGTTTTCTCTCCATACCCCTGATCCCTTTTGCCACAAGGGCCACATCTAACTCCCTCTTAAATATAGCCAATGAACTGGCCTCAACTACCTTCTGCGGCAGAGAATCCCACAGATTCACCACTCTCTGTGTGAAAAATGTTTTTCTCATCTCGGTCCTAAAAGACTTCCCTCTCATCCTTAAAACACTGCATAGAATAGTCGATGACCCAAAACAATAACTCTGTGTTATTCAACCCAGCTCCTGCTCAATGTGCCACAGTGCCAGGAATGTAAGCCACTTCGTAGTCTTCAGAATACCATCATCGTTAACATATTGATTAAGTCTCTGAGATGGTGTCTTGAACTTTGTACCATCTGTAGAAACAGAGGCCTGCAGATGTTGGCTTGTACCTAAGATCAACACAAAATGCGGGAGTAACTCAGCGGGTCAGGCAGCATCTCCGGAGAACATGAATGGGTGACGTTTCGGGTCAAGACCCTTCTTCAGACTGATGGGTCCTGGCCCGAAACGTCACCCATCCTTTTTCTCCAGAGATGCTGCCTGACCCGCTGAGTTACTCCAGCACTCTGTGTCTACCTACAGAACCATCTTATCAAGAATATCCGTACAGGATATTGGGGTGAGGCCACTATTTGGAATATTGTGTTGCAGTTTGGGATGTCATTAAGCTGAAAATAATGCAGAGAAGATGTATGAGGATGTTGCCAAGAGATTAGAAACACAGAAAATAGGTGCAGGAGGAGGCCATTCGGCCCTTCGAGCCAGCACCGCCATTCAATGTGATCATGGCTGATCGTCCCCAATCAATAACCCGTGCCTGCGTTCTCCCCACATCCCTTGACTCCACTAGCCCCTAGAGCTCTATCTAACTCTCTCTTAAATCCATCCAGTGATTTGGCCTCCACTGCCCTCTTTGGCAGGGAATTCATAGAAACATAGAAACATAGAAGGATGAAGTGGGTGGTGGTGGACCTCATTGATACTTACTGAATAGTGAAAGGCCTGGATAGAGTGAATGTGGGGAGGATGTTTCCACTATTGGGAGAGTCCAGGACCAGAGGGCACAGCCTCAGAATAAAAGGACATACCTTTAGATTGGAGATGAGAAGGAATTTATTTGGCCAGATGGTGGTGAATCTGTGGAATTCATTGCCACAGACAGTTGTGGAGGACAAGTCATTTGGGTATTTTTTAAGTGGAGACTGATTAATATGGGTGTCAGGGGTTATGGGGAGAAAGAAGAAGAATGGTGATGAGATGCAAAGATGGATCAGTCATGATTGAATGGCGCAGGCTCGATGGGCCGAATGGCCCAATTCTGCTCCTGTCTCTTATGAACTTACGTTCAAGAGCCTGAGCAACAGGGTTGGGTAGCTGGAAGCTTGGGGTGATCTTAGAGAGGAGTATAAATCCACGAGGGATAGGGTTAATGCACAGTGCTTAACCCCCAGTAGCAAAAAGAACTAGAGAACACAAGTTTAAGATGAGAGGGGGAAGATTTAATATGAGCCTGAGGGACAGCATTTGCCAGAGGAGATAGTTAAGGCATGTACAAAAATAACATTTAAAAGACACTTGGATAGGTCCATTGATAGGAAAGGTTTAGGGGAATAACGTGGACAACTGGGACCAACTTAGAGCGAGCATCCTGGTCAGCATGGGCATGTTGGGCTGAAGGGCCTGTTACTTGCTGTGGCTTAGTCAGTTTAGTTTATTATGCCCCTGTCCCACTTAGGAAACCTGAATGGAAACCTCTGGAGACTTTGCGCCCCACCCAAGGTTTCCGTGCGGTTCCCAGAGGTTGCAGGTGGTTGCCGGAGGTTGCAGGATAGTGGAAGCAGGTAGGTAGACTGACAAAAACCTCCGGGAACCGCACAGAAACCTTGGGTGGGGCGCA
Source organism: Amblyraja radiata (assembly GCF_010909765.2). Lineage (NCBI taxonomy): Eukaryota > Metazoa > Chordata > Chondrichthyes > Rajiformes > Rajidae > Amblyraja > Amblyraja radiata. The sequence continues at coordinate 55,468,215 of NC_045967.1, forward strand.
AAGTCTCCAGAGGTTTCCGTTCAGGTTTCCTAAGTGGGACAGGGGCATTACTGTCACGTGTACCAAGGTACAGTAAAGAAAGCTTTTTGTTGCGTGCTATCCAGTCAATCTTCTTCTTATCGAGTCCACACACAAGATTAGAAGTTGTTCAGCCAGAGCTGAACGCACATCTCGGCATCTGCACACAATGGTGTCTGTCTTGTCGCTTCTTGTGCTTCTTGTGCGTGGTGGTGGAAAGATTGGTGGAGACAGGGCCGTGATGTGAACACTCTTTCCTTGACCCCCATCCAGTCAGTGAAAAGGCCACACATAATTACACTCAAGCCTTCCACAGTGTATAGATACACGCTAAAGGGAGCAACATTTAGTGCAAGATAAACTCCAATTAAAGATAGTCCTTTCCCATCCATATTATGGATGGGAAAGGAATGGAGGGTTATGGTCTGAGCGCAGGTATATGGGACTAGGGGAGATTATGTGTTCGGCACGGACTAGAGGGGTCGAGATGGCCTGTTTCCGTGCTGTAATTGTTATATGGTTATATATGGTTATATGGTCTCCAATGAGGTAGACGGGAGGTCAGGACTGAACTCGAGCTTTGTGAGAGGGGAGGGGAGGGGAGGGGAGAAGAGGGAGTGACTGTGGGTGAAAATGGCCCTGGACTATGTGGGCAGCGTGACGTGTAGATGGAGTCAATAGTGGGGTGGCTGGTCGGTGTGACGGTCTGGGCTAGGTGCATGACTGCATGACTGCGTGACTGCATGACTGTATGACTCTCTGACTCTCTGCAATAAGTAATTACCGCACACTAAGACTTGCCAGCTCACAGGTAGGTTGAAATACAATTCAAGGTGTGAAGCCTGCTGTGTCCCTCTGGCTGAGTACCTTCCCTTCACCTCACGTTCCTGTCAAAAACCATTCGTTTGGAAAATATTCCTCATTTAAAGACAGGTTGATTGAATTCCTCCCGATGCAAAAAAAAAAAAAAAACCCAGATATGATAAATATCTCAATTTAATTTTGTTACATATTCATTCCCCCCAATCATCGCTGCAGTGCTGTGAAAATTAACGAGATTACTTCGGCAGGCTGTGCGAACTCCTGTTTCATCTGGCAATTACATGCTCAGGACTTTGCAAATTTTGGAACCAGAGAGATTTTTTTTTCTCTCCAGTTAGCGTAGGATAATATTTTCCATTAGCTGCTTTTGATTTGATTTGATTTCACAAAGTATTTGTGTCAGATCGCACAGGGCTGCTTGTTTCCTCGTGAATGATGCGGTAGCAAAATTTAAAAAAACTTCCCTGGCTGAGAGTTTTTATTTGTGCAGCTTGTGAAAATATAATCCTCAACCATCTCGCCATGGGTGAAATTAAACCAGCAAGAATTCGGCAACATATTTCTCAAATATCTTTCTATATCATGTGTATCCTCTTGAGTTGAGTTTAGTTTATTGTCACCTGCACTGAGGTAGAGGGGAAAGCTTATGGTGCGTGCTAACCAGCCCGCGGAAAGTCAATACATGATTAATATACAAATGCCAGGTCCCATTTTTGGAAATGCCACTAAAGAGCCCACTTTGTTCCCATTTAATAAGCAAGTGAGCAATATTCTGCAAGCCTCATTGTTAGTATGTTCCAATGAAGCTTTAATGGTTTGTTTGGAAACCATTTTGGGGTCCTGAATGTTTCAACTTCTGTTTAAAATGATTTGTTCTTATACAGCATAGAATCAGGCTCTTCAGCCAACTTACCCATGCCGACCCATGCTAGACTGGATAGGCTCGGCTTGTACTCGCTAGAATTTAGAAGATTGAGGGGGGATCTTATAGAAACTTACAAAATTCTTAAGGGGTTGGACAGGCTAGATGCAGGAAGATTGTTCCCGATGTTGGGGAAGTCCAGAACAAGGTGTCACAGTTTAAGGATAAGGGGGAAACCTTTTAGGACCGAGATGAGAAAAACATTTTTCACACAGAGAGTGGTGAATCTCTGGAATTCTCTGCCACAGAAGGTAGTTGAGGCCAGTTCATTGGCTACATTTAAGAGTGAGTTAGATGTGGCCCTTGTGGCTAAAGGGATCAGGGGGTATGGAGAGAAGGCAGGTACAGGATACTGAGTTGGATGATCAGCCATGATCATATTGAATGGCGGTGCAGGCTCGAAGGGCCGAATGGCCTACTCCTGCACCTATTTTCTATGTTTCTATGTTTCTTTGACCAATATGTCCCATCTACACTAGTCTCACCTGCCTGCATCTAAACCTGTCCTATCCATGTACATGTCTAAATGTTTCCTACATGTTGTGTTAGTACCTGCCTCAGCTACCTCCTCCAGCAGCTTGTTTCATACACCCACCATCATCCCCTATTAAATCTTTCCCCCTTCACCTTAAACCTATGTCCTCTGGTTCTTGATTCCCCTATTCTGGGCAAGTGACCCGATCTATTCCTCTCATGATTTTGTACACCTCTATAAGATCACCCCTCACCCTCCTGCGCCCCAAGGAATCTTGCGCTTTTTCCACGTAAGGCGCCCAACCTGTTTTCGGGGTTAGGAGGGAGAGAGACATCAGCCATGATTGAATGCTGGACTGGAACTGTTGGGCCGAGTAACCCTAATTCTGCTCCTATAACTTATGAACATGAATTCATAGAAACATAGAAACATAGAAAATAGGTGCAGGAGGAGGCCATTCGGCCCTTCAAGCCAGCACCGCCATTCATTGTGATCATGGCTGATCGTCCCCAATCAATAACCCGTGCCTGCCTTCTCCCCATATCCCTTGATTCCACTAGCCACTAGAGCTCTATCTAACTCTCTCTTAAATCCATCCAGTGATTTTGCCTCCACTGCCCTCAGTGGCAGGGAATTCCACAAATGCACAACTCTCTGGGTGAAAAAGTTTTTTCTCACCTCAGTCTTAAATGGCCTCCCCTTTATTCTAAGACTGTGGCCCCTGGTTCTGGACTAGCCCAACATTGGGAACATTTTTCCTGCATCTAGCTTGTCCTGTCCTTTTATAATTGTGTATGTTTCTATAAGATATCCCCTCATCCTTCAAATCTCCGTAAATCATCACCTTAAATATATCTTCCCTCACAGGTAGGGGAGTGAATTCCAAAGAATCATGACCATTAGAGAGAAGCAATTCTTCCCCATCTCCATTTTAAATTGGTGACTCCATGTTCGAAGCCAGGCGGCCATTGTCTGGAGAAGGGTCTCGACCCGAAACGTCACCCATTCCTTCTCTCCAGAGATGCTGCCTGTCCCGCTGAGTTACTCCAGCTTGTTGTGGGGTCTGCCATAGTTCTAGATGTCCCCAGGGCTGTGTGTGTAGTGAATAGACTCAACATTCTTGCAAGGGGAAGAGAGGTAAGACTGGCCATCTCTCCAGCTGGAATGAATGTCCACGATATTCCCAGCCACCCCGTCGCTAACTGGCCTGTCTTTCTATCTTCTGTAAGCAATCTCTGAGATGCAACAGTTCCCTCTAATACTGCATCCAATCCTCCACACTATTGTATAATGCATTGAGTCTTGGTCACCCTGCTGTAGGGAAGATGCCATTCATCTGGGGAAGAATGCAGAGAAGATTTGCAAGGATGTTTTGCCAGGATTCGTGGGCCTAAGCTGTAGGGAGAGGTTGGGCAAGCATGAAATTTACTCCTTGGAGCACAAGAGGAACGAGGGGGTGATCTTATAAAATCATGAGTGGAATAAATAGGGTTAACGCACAGAACCTTTTCCCCAGGGAAGGGGAATCAAGTGCGAGACGGTGCAGGTTTAAGGTGAGAGGGGAAAGAGTGAATGGGGGACAACAACATTTTCATGCAGGGGATGGTACATGTATGGATCACATTGAATGGCGGTGCTGGCTCGAAGGGCCAAATGGCCTCCTCCTGCACCTACTCTCTATTGGAACGAGTTGCCAGAGGAAGTAGTTGAGGCGGACAAAATAATAACATTTCAAAGTCATTTGGACAGGTACATGGATGGGAAATGTTTGGAGGTATATGGGCTAAACAGGCAAGTGAGAGCAGCTAGGATCTGGCATCCTGGTCAGCATGGACGAGTTGGGCCGAAGGGCCTGTTTCTGTGGTCTATGACTGTATAGATTGCCCTTTATTCAAAGCAATTATTGCATCCTCAAAACCTCCAGACAATAGGTGCAGGAGTAGGCCATTCGGCCCTTCGAGCCAGCACTGTCATTCAATGTGATCATCCCCAATCAGTACCCCATTCCTGCCTTCTCCCCAGCTTTGTGTCATCTGCAAATTTGCTAATGTTACTCTCTAGCACATTTATCAGACACAATTTCTCTTTCATATTGACTCTGCCTGATTATTTTATAATGTTCTAAGCGTTCTGTTATTATCTCCTTAAAATGGATTACAATATTTTCCCAATGACAGATGTGAGGCCTATATAGATTGGCAACACAAGAGAATGCAAATATTGGAATCTGGAGCTACTAATGGAAGACTGCTGGAGAAACACAACGGGTCAGGCAGCATCTGTGGAGAGTGATGGACAGTTGATGTTTTGGGTCAAGACTTCATCTTGTCCACAGTTTCCTCCGTAACGTCCCCTTTCTGATTGTCATCTTTGCAGATTTTTCATTGCTCTGGGATAGAAGGACACAGGAACGGGCCATTCGGCCCACAATGTTGGTGCTGAACATGATGCCAAATTAAACTGATCTCATCTGCCTGGACGTGCTCCATGTTCCTCTATTCCTTCCACTTCCATGTGCCTATCTAAAAGATTCTTAAACACCACCCTAATATCTGCTTCCACCACCACCCCTGGCAGCGCGTTCCAGGCACCCACCACCCTCTGTGTAAAAACCTTTTGTGTAAAATCATGAGAGGAATAGATTGAGTCTCTGAGTCTCTTGCCCAGAGTTGGGGAACCAGAACCAGATGGCTTACGTTTAAGATGAAGGGGGAAAGATTTTATAGGCATCTGGGGGGTAACATTTTCTAGCGATGTTACAAAACTTACCTTCAGCGGCGCTGCAGTTCTGTCACTGGCCGTGTGCGCGACTTTGGCACCTTTGGGGGGGGCGGGAATAAAATACTGTTTTCTCCTGCTTATCGGAGGCGGACTTCCTCGGGCTGCCAGCTGCTGAAGAAAAATCGATTGGACTTCCGTTCCCGATTTTTCTTATTTATTTAATCGAGTTCTAACGCCCTCAAGGCCTACAACGTGACGGATCGCATGAACGGGACAAATCAAAATGTAAGTCGTCTATTTTACATATAAACTTGTTTCTTGAGATGGCTTTAATCAAATTTTACGATGCGAAAATGTGATTTGGGCCCCATACGAACCGACAGTGTTTTTCCTGCCGATATGGAGTTCAAATTTACCGCAAATGCAACGTTCCAGTCAATTGCGTTCCAGAAAAACCCACTCGCAAGATGATTCAAATGCTCTTTTTTTTGGACAATCATGTCATAAGAGCATCTAAATCGTCTATACTTTGTGTTATTGTCGACCCATAGTCAATATTTTTATACTAAATATTAGTTTTAGTCCCATGTATTGTGCAAAAAAAAATAATTTTGATTATATTGAAAGTGGATGTTTCTAGATTAATTTATGGGAATTAAATTCCTTCCATCTGGCATATAAATTAATGAAAGTGAGATTTAAAAATCATGTTATATTGTGAATTTTTGTGTGAATGGGATTAGTTTGTTATTTGGATACTTAGGCTATTTAAAAAATATATCCTTTTCTTAAGAAATGGAATCTACAGGACATTGTTAATGGGAAAGTAGTGGGCAGAAAGGCATGTCATGTGTGGTTTGAAAAGCAAAAACTTGTAGTTTACAATTGCAAAATTGAAAGGTTGAGGAAAAACAAAGTGTACAGAGTTGCTTATTGGTTACAATCTGAGGAGTATGATGATGCTACTGATTATGATATGCCAATGTACCAGCTAGCAACTGATCTTCTCCATAAAGACTTGGTCTATTGTAATTTATTTACCTATCTGTTACAGATTTACAGCATATAATACAATAATATTAAAGTTCTGATCTTGAGAATATCACATTTTTGAATTTTCAAGGCAGTCCGGATGTTTATTACTATTTCCGTCACAACGGTCAATTTTGTAATTAGCTACAATGAGGTAATTAACTAATTATATGCTTTAATTTCAGGTCATCCTAGTAAGATGATTTATATTTGTTTCAGAATGCTTCAATCTTTAATAACTGAACATTTCATTCAGTTCTCTTGATTTTTAAGAAAGTTATGGGCTTTTGACTGTCCTCGATCACAGCTTTTGTGTTAAGTCAATGGAAAAGCAATAGGGAACAAGATGCTAATTTCCGAGTATGAAAATGGCCATAACTTTTTTAATACTGAAGATATGAAAGTGAATTAGGTGTCAAATTTATTTTTATGCTTTATCTGATGGGATAAATTGCAGACTTGATTTTGTAAAATCTCAACATTTTGTAACATTGCTACATTTTCACACAAAGGGTGGTGGGTGCATGGAACAAGCTGCCGGAGGAAGTAGCTGAGGCAGGGACTATTGCAATGTTTGAGAAGCAATTAGACAGGTGCATGGAGGATGAGGGGTGATCTTATTGTGGAGTTGCATAAGATTATGAGAGAAATAGATCGGGTAGATGCACAGAATCTCTTGCCTAGAGTAGGGGAATCGAGGACCAGAGGACATAAGTTTAAGGTGAAGGGGGAAAGATTTTAATGGAATCTGTGGGGTAACTTTTTCACACAAAGGGTGGGTGTATGGAACGAGCTGCCGGAGGAAATAGCTGAGGCAGGGACTATCGCTATGTTTGAGAAGCAATTAGACAGGTGCATGGATAGGACAGGTTTAGAGGGATATGGGCCAAACGCAGGCAGGTGGGACTAGGGTAGATGGGACATGTTGGTTGACGTGGGTAGGTTGGGCCAAAGGGCACACTGTATTCCTCCATGAGTCGCCCTGCACATATCCATTAAACTTTCCCCCTCTCATCTTATACCTATGACATCTAGTGTTGGACGTTTCCTGGAAAAAAGACTCTGACTGTCTACCCTATCTAAGCCTGTCATAATTTTATACATATGATATCTCCAAAATTCTGGGAATTGTACTAGAATTGGACCAACATTTCTGCAACATGGATGGAGAGGTTAGAAAGATTCATTGGCCTAAATCCACATGACTTTGGCTGAAGAAGGGTTTCGGCCCGAAACGTTGCCCATTTCCTTCGCTCCATAGATGCTGCTGCACCCGCTGAGTTTCTCCAGCACTTTTGTCTACCTTGTCCCTTGTACTTTTGCTCCAAGCGTTAGAGATCATTTTAAGTTCCTCTTTTCCTATAGTCTGTTGATTATCTATTATTACTGCGATGTGTTGGTCCCTTCCACACTATTTTTTGCATTAGTATTACAGTTATTCATTTATTGAATTCTTTTCATTATTACATTTAGCTGTGGGCATTGTGTTTCCAGGACTGTACGGCTGCCGTGAGAATTGTTATGTTCCATCGTGCTTACATATTACATTGAAACATTCTTGATTATTTGGAAAACATACTCAAAAAATTTAGAATCTGTACCATTTCTCTGTTTCCCATCACTAATTGTAATGTTTCATCCTCTAAGACGCCAACATTTACTTTCAAGTCAGTGTCATAGAGTGATACATTGAGCAAACAGGCCCTTCCGCCCAACTTGCCCACTTCGGCCAACAATGTCCCAGCTACGCTAGCCCTACCTGCCCGCGCTTGGCCCATATCCCTCCAAACCTGTCCTATCCATGTACTTGTCTAACTGCTTCTTAAATGCTGGGATAGTCCCAGCCTCAACTACCTCCTCTGGCATCTTGTTACATACACCCACCACCCTCTGTGTGAAAAGGTTACCCCTCAGATTCCTATTAAATCTTTTTGCCTTGAACCTATGTCCTCTGGTCCTCGATTCCCTTACTCTGGGCAAGAGACTACCCGATCTATTCCTCTCATTATTTTGTACACTTCTATAAGATCACCCCTCATCCTCCTGCACTCCATGGAATAGAGACCCAGCCTACTCAACCTCTCCCTGAAGCTCACACCCTCTAGTCCTGGCAACATCCTCATGAATCTTCTCTGAACCCTTTCAGCTTGACAATATCTTGCCTATAACATGATGCCCAGAACTGAACACACTATTCTAAATGCGGTCTTACCAGCGTCTTATACTAAGACTTTAGCTGCTCTCTTCTTTCTTGTAGAAGCTGTTATTGTTTGTTTTAATATGTTTTTTGGTTTATTTTCATACTTAGAGTCATCCTTTACCAGTTTCTAAAATTTCCCAAACCTCTGTCCTACCACTAATCTTTACAAGGATGTAATTGAATTATTTGAATCCGACTACAATCTATCTTTGTCACGCCCCCTCCCCTGACATCAGTGCGAAGAAGGGTCTCGACCCGAAACGTCGCCCATTCCTTCTCTCTGGAGATGCTGCCTGTCCCGCTGGGGTACTCCAGCATTTTGTGTCTGCCTTGTATTTGAATGAAAGTCAGCATTGTCATGATCGACAAAGTTTTAGTTGTATATCTGTATGGCTTCATGTCGTACTTTCCCAACATTGGGACCATAGTATTGTCATCATATTTCTGTTAAAGCAGCTTATGAGCTGCAGGTCACAGAGTGATACATTGTGGAAACAGGCCCTTCGATTTAAGAACAAGCTATTTCATCATATACGAGTATGACTATCTTGCTGCGATTAAGATGGAGAAAAAACAACTTGCTATGTACAAACTTTCTATTTAATTTGTGTACAAAATTATCATAGATTGGGTGAAGGCATAGATTCTTTTTGCCCAGAATAAGGGAAATCGAGAGCCAGAGGTCATAGGTTTAAGGTGAAGGGGGAAAGATTATATAGGAACCAGAGAGGTAACTTTTTCACACAAAGGGTGGTGGGTGTATAGAACGAGCTGCCAGAGGAGGTAGTTGAGGCTGGGACCATCACATTTGAGAAACAGTTAGACAGGTACTTGGATAGGACGGGTTTGGAGAGATATGGACCAAACGCAGGCAGGTGTAGATGGGACATGTTGGTCGGCATGGACAGGTTGGGCCGAATGGCCTGTTTCCAGGCTGTATCACTCGATGACACTATGACCCTGTTGATGTTGGTTTATTAATTGCTACATGTACAGAGTTACAATGAAAACTTGCATACTATCCCGGCAGATCATACTGTACCACACATGACTACAACAGGTAATGCAAAAGACAAAATAAACAGGATGCAGAATATATTGTTACAGCTAAGGAGGAAAGGCAGATTAAAAAATCGAAGAGGCCACGACAAGTTGGATTGGAAGATGAGGAATACATCTTCAGCATATGAGGGGTCCCTTCAACAGCCTGATGACAGCGGGGTTGCTAGGGTGGCACGGTGGCGCAGCGGTAGAGTTGCTGCCTTACAGCGCTTGCAGCGCCAGAGACCCAGGTTCGATCCTGACCACGGGTGCTGTCTGTACGGAGTTTGCACGTTCTCCCCGCGACTGCGTGGGTTTTCTCCGAGACCTTCAGTTTTCTCCCCCACTCCAAAAACGTGCAGGTTTGTTGGTTAATTGACGTGGTGTATGTGTAAATTGTCCCTAGTGTGTGTAGGATAGTGTTAATGAGCGGAGATCGCTGGTCGCTTTCAAGCTTTTCTATCTTCTGCCGGATGTGAGTGGAGTTAAGGGGCTGTCCCACTTGGGCGATCTAATTGGCGAATTTAGAAGAGTTTGAAAAAATGACATGTTGAAGACCTCCTTCGACTATGTTAAAGACCAGCTACGACTAGATACGACTAGCTAACTTCGGGAAAATTGGACACTGAATAGTGGAAAGTGAACGCGACCTCCTTCAACCTCCCTATGATGAAGATTATCTACGACTACCTTCGACTACCCTCGATTACCTACGACTAACGTGCCGACCGACTACGACCGACTACGACTAAACCTACGAGTAAAAAAAGAATCGATTTTTTCCATTGCGACCTATTTTTACTCGCGGGCATTTTTCAACATGTTGAAAAAAACGCCGCGACCTAGCTGAGGCCTCGAGTACGCGGAGACCACTCTCGAGCATGAAGGAGAGTTACGAAGACCTCCTACGACCTCGTGGCGAGGTCGTATGAGTCGAGGGAAAACTCGGCAGAACTCGCGGATTAGGTCGCCCAAATGGGACAGGCCCTGTATAGAGAGAAAGACCAGGGTGTGAGTGGTGCAGATGAGGTTGATAGAGGGGTGGCAGTGCTGGATTTGAACTCTCCTCAGTGTCTCGGGCAGAGCTGAAGCCACATCATGCTGCTCTCCAACCCGATAGGATGCTGGTTTTGATTTTACAGAAAATTGTCATTCCTGTGAAACTGAATTAATTGTCAACTCACAGTAATCCATTTAAAATATGTCGTTGCTTTTAACTTCACAATTAAGCTTCTCTTCTGAGCTGATATTTGACAAACAGTGCAAATAGCATATGCTGGAATAGTATATTTGTACATGTTGGAAAAAATACATTCATCAAGAAAACATACTCTCTAAAAACTTGAAAAAATAAATAAAGGAAGGAATTGCTTGAAACAACACTAACTTTTAGATTAACAAAGAGCCCAAGATATTTCTGTTAAATGTTGTATGGTCACAGGCATTTTATAACAATCAGTTTAGTTAATTGTCATGTGTACCGAGGTACATTGAAAAGCAGAAAGACAATACATGATTACAATCAAGCCATCCACAGTGTATAGATACAAGATTAGGGAATAACGTTTAGTGCAAGGTAAAGCCAGCAAAGTCCGATCAAAGATAGTCCGAGGGTCACCAATGAGGTAGATAGTAGTTCAGGACTGCTCTCTGTTTGTGGTAGGATGATTCAGTTGCCTGATAACAGCCGGGAAGAAACTGTCCCTGAACCTGGAGGTGTGCGTTTTCACACTTCTATACCTTTTGCCCGATGGGAGAGGGGAGAAGAGGAAGTGGCCGGGGTGCGACTGGTCCTTGATGATGCTGCTGGCCTTGCCGAGGCAGCGTGAGGTGTAGATGGAGTCAATGGAAGGGAGGATGGTTTGTGTGACGGTCTGGGCTGCAATGTCCACAATTCTTTGCCATTCAAAATTCACCATCATTCTTATAAATATATGTAAAAATGGCTTATCTTAAATTATCTTACAATAAAGATAATGCAATGGTATTCTACTGGATAAAGTATCATTAACTTGGTGTCCTGGATAGAATTGACACAAGGCATATTTTACAAACATTGCAATATTGCTCTTTAAAAGCCAACTTCCTCTGATTATTTTTGTTGATATTCGGGGGCCATGTTAAATATATTGATGAATTTTTTTCTAATCCATCCATTATCAATAATCTGATGAAATTGATTTTTCTTCCCCAAGATAATCTCAGTAAATGAGGCAACTTTAATTTTTTTGTAAATCACCTGGTACACTAAGAACCTTAAAGAGAAATAAATCTCTAGCATTCCTTGGTCTTTGTTGCATCTGACGACAGACTCAATCTCCAGATTCCGAGTTGCTCTCCTAAATGGTCTAAATATACGTTCAGCTGAATTTACGGCAGGCAATATTTTCTGGCCTTGCCTAAAACTGTAAAATATATATTTTAAATCCTATTGTTTAAAACATGAGTAAACATTCTGACAGAATTCTGACATTCTGACATTTCTGACATTCTGACATTTCAGCACCAGGTTCGATCCTGACTACAGGTGTTGTCTGTACGGAGTTTGTACGTTCTCCCTGTGACCTGTGATCATAACAAGAGGAGTTGAGTATGGGAGCAAAGAGGTCCTTCTGCAGTTGTACCAGGCCCTAGTCAGACCACACCTGGAGTATTGTGTGCAGTTTTGGTCCCCTAATTTGAGGAAGGACATTCTTGCTATTGAGGGAGTGCAGCGTAGGCTTACAAGGTTAATTCCCGGGATGGCGGGACTGTCATATGCTGAGAGAATGGAGCAACTGGGCTTGTACACTCTGGAGTTTAGAAGGATGAGAGGGAATCTTATTGAAACATATAAGATCATTAAGGGTTTGGACACGCTAGAGGCAGGAAACATGTTCCCGATGTTGGAGGAGTCCAGAACTACAGTTTAAGAGTAAGGAGTAAGCCAGTTAGAACAGAGATGAGGAAACACTTTTTCACACAGAGAGTGGTGAGTCTGTGGAATTCTCTGCCTCAGAGGGCGGTAGAAGCCGGTTCTCTGGATACTTTCAAGAGAGAGCTAGATAGGGCCCTTAAAGATAGCAGAGTCAGGGGATATGGGGAGAAGGCAGGAACGGGGTACTGATTGTGGATGATCAGCCATGATCACATTGAATGGCAGTGCTGGCTCGAAGGGCCGAATGGTCTACTCCTGCACCTATTGTCTATTGTCTTGCATGGTGCTCCAGTTTCCTCCCACATTCCAAAGACGTTGATGTTTGTAGGTTAATTGGCTTGGTATAATTGTAAAATGTCCCTCGTTTGTGTAGGGCAATGTTAGTGTGCGGGGATCAATGGTCGGCGTGGACTCGGTGGGCCGAATGGCCCGTTTCCACATTGTATCTCTAAACGATACCAAAACTAAATTTTTTTGTGATGGATTCTGTGTTGCTAACAATATCTGATTCAATGATGCTTTTATTGTCACTGTCAGAGTGCAGAGGAAATTTCTGTTCCTCTTATGTAACTTTTATGGTTGCATAAATGGCAAATAATTACATTTAATTCAGTTTAATTTATTGTCACGAGTACCGAGGTACAGTGAAAAGCTTCTGTGCGTGCTAACCAGTCTGCGGAAAGACAATACGTGATTACAATCGAGCCATTCACAGTATACAGATGCATGATAAGGGATTAACGTTTAGTGCAAGGTAAAGCCAGCAAAGTCTGTTCAAGGATAGTCCAAGGGTCACCAAAGAGGTAGATCGACTTTAACTAACTCAAGATTCAAGAGAGTTTATTGTCATGTGTCCCAGATAGGACAATGAAATTCTTGCTTTGCTTCAGCACAACAGAATAAAGTAGGCATGAATACAGAACAGATCAGTGTGTCCATATACCATTATATAAATATATACACACATCAATAAATAAGCAGATAATGTGCAAATAAACAGATAATAGTCTATTAATGTTCAGAGTTTTGTTTCAGTTGAGTTTAATAGCCTGATGGCTGTGGGGAAGCAGCTATTCCTGAACCTGGACGTTGCAGATTTCAGGCTCCTGTACCTTCTACCTGAAGGTAACAGGGAGATGAGTGTGTGGCCAGGATGGTGTGGGTCCTTGATGATGCTGCCAGCCTTTTTGAGGCAGCGTCTGCGATAGATCCCCTCGATGGTAAGGAGGTCAAAGCCGATGATGGACTGGGCAGTGTTTACTACTTTTTGTAGTCTCTTCCTCTCCAGGGCGCTCAAGTTGCCGAACCAAGCCACGATGCAACCGGTCAGCACCTGTAGAAGTAAGAGAGAGTTTCACTTAAGTGAAAATAAATTCTGCTCTTACATTGTAGCTTGGCAGTGTCAATTGCACAAGTTTAACAGCAGGAGCAATGCCTTGTTTTAGATATTCTTCGCTGTAATCACTTTACCCCAAAATAAAATAACGTACTATTATGCTGTCTGTAACCAATTTAAATTAAGGATACTTAGACATTTAATTTGCCAGTGGCTTTATTTTAAATCGCCGTATGTTAACGCTCATTATCTGATGCATCTTTTTCTGGTTTGTTTTATCTTTATTTATGGAGGGTCATTTGCACGAGAATTTCACAGATTTTTTTTTTACCACAAATGGAAACAGCATTAAACCAACGAGGAGAGAAAATGATGCCACTTAGAGAAGCAAGCAGTCAGAGGAGCCGACAAGCATAACTAACTCTGCAAAACATAATTAGAGCTGGCATTCTCATTAGTGCGTATATGAAGGCGATTTCACAGAGATAATGCATATGAAAACACATTATTGTTTAATTATGGCGAATCAGAGCCTTTTTTTCTTTAATCTTCATGTCTTCATCCCGGCAAAATTCTCCAAATTGATCTTCCATTTGCTCTTCACATCGAAGATGCGAAATCTGAAGAAAGACACTCTTGCCATAGAGGGAGTACAGAGAAGGTTCACCAGACTGATTCCTGGGATGTCAGGACTTTCATATGAAGAAAGACTGGATAGACTCGGCTTGTACTCGCTAGAATTTAGAAGATTGAGGGGGGATCTTATAGAAACTTACAAAATTCTTAAGGGGTTGGACAGGCTGGATGCAGGAAGATTATTCCCGATGTTGGAGAAGTCCAGGACAAGGGGTCACAGTTTAAGGATAAAGGGGAAATCTTTTAGGACCGAGATGAGAAAAACATTTTTCACACACAGAGTGGTGAATCTCTGGAATTCTCTGCCACAGAAGGTAGTTGAGGCCAGTTCATTGGCTATATTTAAGAGGGAGTTAGATGTGGCCCTTGTGGCTAAATGGATCAGGGGGTATGGAGAGAAGGCAGCTACAGGATACTGAGTTGGATGATCAGCCATGATCATATTGAATGGCGGTGCAGGCTCGAAGGGCCGAATGGTCGACTTCTGCACCTATTTTCTATTTTCTATGTTCTATGTTTCTAAGATACAAATTGATGCAAGTTCCTGCTTCCGTGAAATTGAGCAGATTTCCCCCCTACTTTGAGAGTTTTCTTTGTTCTTTGATCAGCTGGTTTAACTGTTGCCGTAATGTAAACCATACACAGTGTCTACCAAACAAAGGAATAAACTGAATTTTACGGCATGACTTTCAGCACAATAGTTAACTCACTCGAATGAGGGAACGTGATGCCCACCAATTTCCTCTATTGCTCATTACTTCCAAAGGGAAAATATCTACATTTCCCTTTGAAATGTATTTTAGCTTCAGACCAACGTCCCTTCGCAATGTTGCAGCTTCATTAGAAAAATACCTTTGAAAGTCTTTAAAAGAAATGGGTTTAGAAGGAAGGTAGACAAAAATGCTGGAGGAACTCAGCAGGTGCAGCAGCATCTATGGAGCGAAGGAAATAGGCAACGTTTCGTGCTGAAACGTTGCCTATTTCCTTCGCTCCATAGATGCTGCTGCACCCGCTGAGTTTCTCCAGCATTTTTGTCTACCTTCGATTTTCCAGCATCTGCAGTTCCTTCGTAAACACTGGGTTTAGAAGGAAGCTGTGCTGCATATTCACAAATGTCCCAAAATTGATCAAAATAATTGTTGTATGTGCGGGTGTCAAGGGGCAGAGATGGAGCAGGTAAAATGGGTTGCAGTACAGATTTTTGTTCCTGATCTCTCCCATATTCGCAAAAATGTAGCACGTGCAGGTCCGAGTCTTGTTCCAGGAAGAACATGAGATAAAGCGATCATTTTGAAACATTAATATTTAAGTATCTCTGCAAGTGCTAATAGCGTCTTACACGTTATTTAACCATTTCATTCAGACCTTCTTGGATATTAGCAGAGCTAAATGTTTCTCTTACACAGGTAAGGTGTGGTATAGTTGCTGCCTCACAGCGCCAGAGGCCTGGGTTCGATCCGAACTATGGGTGCTGTCTGTCCGGAGTTTGTACGTTCTCCCCGTGACCCGTGTGGGTTTTCTCCGGTTTCCTCCCACACTCCAAAGACGTGCAGGTTTGTAGGTTCATTGGCTTGGTATAATTGTAAATGGACCCTAGTGTGTGTAGGGTAGTGTTAATGTACGTGAATCGCCGGTCCATGTGGACTCAGTGGGCCGAAGGGACTGTTTCCTCGCTGTTTCTCAAAACTAAACTAAAACTGTGCATTAATCTAGGATTAGTATGAATGGGTGGTGGACGGTCAGCATGGACCCTGTGGGCCGAAGGGACTGTTTCTGTGCTGTTCCTCTTTGATTAAGTGAAATCATTGTTTCCCTCACCGCTGAAGAAGTGTCTCGACCTGAAACGTCACCCATTCCTTCTCTCGACAGATGCTGTCTGACCCGCTGAGTTACCCCAGCGTTTTGTGTCTATCTTCATTGTAAACCAGCATCTGCAGTTCCTTCCTACTCATAAGATCATTTCTAAGGAATTAATTTGTATTTTCAAAAATGCAGCATCATTTGGGTGAAGATAGTGCTGGAGTAACTCAGGCACCATCTCTGGAGAAAAAGGATGGGTGACGTTTCAGGTCTGAAGAAGGGTCCCGACCCGAGTCCAGCGACTCCGCCCGGCTCGGCCTGTGGACTTCGGGAGCCGCGGACTCCGGTGGGAGGTGGCTGATCTGGAGGTCCAGGCCGCTGAGGATGTTCTCCGTCGGGATTCGGCATCGGGGTTCCATTGTTCCCGGCGAGAGGGCCTGAGCATCAGGCCGCCCGTGGCAGTGGCTGCGGGTGCTCGGGAGGCCCCGACCACGGGTGAACATCTGGGAAGATCGGCGGGGAAGCTGGCTGGACTATGGTACCTTCCTCAACTTTGGTGCCACTATGTTGTGTTGTAGTTCTGTTGTGGACTTCTGTGTTTGTGTTTTTTTTCTATTTTAATTTGTTTTATTTATTTATTATTTATTTATTTTTATTATAATTGACTGTAAGGAAAATTCATTTTGTTGTCTCTAATATGAGATAATGACAATAAATTGAATACAATACCATACAATACAATACAAAATGTCGCCCAACCTTTTTCTCCAGAGATGCTGCCTGTCCTGCTGAATTCCTCCAGCACTTTGTGTCTATCTTTGGGATAAACCAGCACCTGCTGTTCCTTCCTACACATCTACAGTTCTTTGTGTCTATCCTTTGTGTGAACCTGGATTCACTTAAAGTAAAAATGCAACTGTACATAAATCAAAAGCATAATGTGATTGATTTTTCCAGAAAATGCCACAAACACTCGTGGGGCCAGAGAGCATGGATGGAGAGAAACCAAGTTTACATTTCGTGTCAAGGAGCTGTCATCAATACAAGGGAAATTAGGAAATTAAACAGTTGAGGAGAAGAGAGAGCAGTGGAGAGAATAATGGGATCGTAGACACAAGAGAACAGCAGATGCTGGAATCCTGCACAGAACACAGAGTGCTGGAGTAAAGGGCTTGTCCCACTGTACGAGCTAATCCAAGAGCTCTCCCGAGTTTAAAAAAAAATCAAACTCGTGGTAAGCACGTGGAATGAACGTAGCGGGTACGTCGGAGCTCGAGGATATCTCTTAGCGGCTCGTAACGCTAACGGCAGGTACTCGGGAAACGCGGTAAGCTCGTGAAGACTCGTGCAGATTTTTCAACATGTTGAAAAAATGTCCACGACTGCCCCGAGTACCTACGAGCGGCCATTACCGTAAATCTCCGCGTTCGAATCAGGGGAAACTCGGGAGAACTTTTGAATTAGTTCGTACAGTGGGACAGCCCCATTACTCAGCGAACCAGGAGGCATCTCAGGAGGACATGGATGGGTGACGCCATGGGCCGGGACCCTTCTTCACACCAAGAACGGGAGAGCTTGTAATTGTTATTCCAACGGAGATGAGGAAAAACTTGTTCACACAGAGAGTTGTGAGTCTGAGGAATTCTCTGCCTCAGAGGGCGGTGGAGGCCGGTTCTCTGGATGCTTTCAAGAGAGAGTTAGAAAGAGGTCTTAGGGATAGTGGAGTTAAGGGATTATGGGGAGAAACGGGGTACTGATTGTGGATGATCAGCCATGATCACATTGAACGGCGGTGCTGACTCGAAGGGCCGAATGGCCTACTCCTGCACTTATTGTCTATTGGAATGAGGTCCAAGACAAATCTCCCACCCACTGCTCTGCAAATTCAACCTTTATTCCTAATTTTTCCTCTGTTTTTCTCTTTCCAGATGCTGCCTGACCAGCTGAGTATTTCCATAATTCCCTGTTTCTTTTTAATTCAGACTGTGGAGAAATATTCATCACGCGAAACTTTTCACTCTGATGTGAAGACACTGATACTGCTTTATAATCATATAACCATATAACAATTACAGCACGGAAACAGGCCATCTCGGCCCTACAAGCCCGTGCCGAACAATTATTTTCCCTTAGTCCCTCCTGCCTGCACTCATACCATAACCCTCCATTCCCTTCTCATCAATATGCCTATCCAATTTATTTTTAAATGATACCAACGAACCTGCCTCCACCACTTCCACTGGAAGCTCATTCCACACCGCTACCACTCTCTGAGTAAAGAAGTTCCCCCTTATGTTACCCCTAAACTTCTGTCCTTTAATTCTGAAGTCATGTCCTCTTGTTTGAATCTTCCCTATTCTCAAAGGGAAAAGCTTGTCCACATCAACTCTGTCTATCCCTCTCATCATTTTAAAGACCTCTATCAAGTCCCCCCTTAACCTTCTGCGCTCCAGAGAATAAAGACCTAACTTATTCAACCTTTCTCTGTAACTTAGTTGTTGAAACCCAGGCAACATTCTAGTAAATCTCCTCTGTACTCTCCCTATTTTGTTGACATCCTTCCTATAATTGGGCGACCAAAATTGTACACCATACTCCAGATTTGGTCTCACCAATGCCTTGTACAATTTTAACATTACATCCCAACTTCTATACTCAATGCTCTAATTTATAAAGGCCAGCACACCAAAAGCTTTCTTTACCACCCTATCTACATGAGATTCCACTTTCAGGGAACTGTGCACAGTTATTCCCAGATCCCTCTGTTCACCTGCATTCTTCAATTCCCTACCATTTACCATGTACGTCCTATTTTGATTTGTCCTGCCAAGGTGTAGCACCTCACATTTATCAGCATTAAACTCCATCTGCCATCTTTCAGCCCATTCTTCCAAATGGCCTAAATCACTCTGTAGACTTTGGAAATCCTCTTCATTATCCACAACACCACCTATCTTAGTATCATCTGCATACTTACTAATCCAATTTACCACACCTTCATCCAGATCATTGATGTACATGACAAACAACAAAGGACCCAACACAGATCCCTGAGGCACCCCACTAGTCACCTGCCTCCAACCCGACAAACAGCCATCCACCATTACCCTCTGGCGTCTCCCATTCAGCCACTTTCTCAGGCCTTCTAAGAATCAGTGATGAATGCCACACTTGAAACAACCAAAACAGCATGGTACAAATACATTTTATAATATACTTACTTAACTGAGGCGCAGATTGTTTCAAAATATTCAGGGAGGGGAGGAGAGAGGAGAGATGGGTGTAATGTCTGAGGAAGGGTACCAACCCGAAACATAACCTATCCATGTGGCGCAACAGTAGAGTTTTTCTGCCTCACAGCGCTTGAGACCCGGGTTCGATCCTGACTCCGGGTACTGTCTGTACGGAGTTTGTACGTTCTCCCCGTGACCAAGTGGGTTTTCTCCGGGTGCTCCGGTTTCCGCCCACACTCCGAAGACGTGCAGGTTTGTAGGTTAATTCGCTTCGGTAAAATTTCTAAATTGTCCCTAGTGAGTGTAGGATAATGCTAGTGTACGGGGTGATCGCTGGTCAGCGCGGACTTGGTGGGCTGAAGGGCTTGTTTCTGCGCTGCATGTGTGAAGTCACTGAATTATTGTACAGTTCGAAAATTAAAATGTAGACCTGTGTGAGAACATTTTTTTCACTCTAACAAAAATAAAATGATATATTTTGAAATTTTACATGAAAAAAAAAAATCCCTATCTGGTTGCAAGATCACATATCAACAAGATCTCCTGAGTCTTGGCTGCCCTTGCACATTGAAGGACATGAAGTGCTGGAGTAATTCAGCGAGTTAGGCAGCACCTCTGGGGAACATGAATAGGTGATGTTTCGGGTTGGTATTGTTCTCTCCCCTCCCCTCCACCTACATTTCGAAACAATCTGCACCTCATCACTCCTCTAGCTTCATAATTTGCAAGTCTATATTTCTTTTGTCTCTCACCTGTTGTGAGTTCACGTCCGACCATTGTCCATATGCCTATCAACCGTCTCCCCCCCCCCCCCCCCCCCCACTCCTGTGTTGACCTATCACCTGCCACACTTTGTCCAGCCCCTCCTCTCTTCCAGTTCCCCTCCCCCACCCCCACCACTTCAGTTTGAACAAGGGTCCAGACCCGAAATGCCACCTGTCCACGTCCATGTTCTCCTGAGATGTTGCCTGACACATTGATTTAGTCAAAAGGCTAGAGTAACTCAGCAGATCAGACAGCATCTCTGGAGAAACAGAATAGGTGACGTTTCGGGTCGAGACCCTTCTTCAGACTGAAGTAGAGAAATGTAACCATTTCCTTTTCTCCGGATAACCATATAACCATATAACAATTACAGCACGGAAACAGGCCATCTCGGCCCCTCAAGTCCGTGCCGAACACTTATTTTCCCCTAGTCCCATCTATCTGCACTCAGACCATAACCCTCCATTCCTTTCCCGTCCATATACCTATCCAATTTATTTTTAAATGATAAAATCGAACCTGCCTCCACCACTTCCACTAGAATCTCATTCCACACAGCCACCACTCTCTGAGTAAAGAAGTTCCCCCTCATGTTACCCCTAAACTTCTGTCCCTTAATTCTGAAGTCATGTCCTCTTGTTTGAATCTTCCCTACTCTCAATGGGAAAAGCTTATCCACGTCAACTCCAGAGATGCTGTCTGATCCGTTGAGTTACTCCGGCCAGCTTTTGGTGTCTATCTTCAGTTCAAACCAGCCTCTGCAGTTCCTTCCTGCACACTGTTGAGTTACTCCATCACTTTATGCCTTTCCCTGTCAATATTGCCACTTTTGCATTTGAAGTCTATTCGTTTCTTTAGAGAAATGAAACTGCAGATTTGATTTGCAACGTGCTGAAGATGGGAGCCCGATTCCTTTACATGCTGGAGAGATTTTATGGAGCAAGTTGACTGATTGCTTCACTGATGCTGAAAGGTTTGAGAGATTAAATCACTGGAATCATTCAAATAATGTATTAATTATGTTAATAAATGAGGGATTATGCTAATAAAATAATGATCAATCTATTCACACATATAAACATGTAACCATTCCACATCAACAATTGCCAATAAAAACTATATTATATGAAAGGCCTGGATAGAGTGGATGTGGAGAGGATGTTTCCACTAGCGGGAGAGTCTAGGATCAGAGGTCACAGCCTCGGAATAAAAGGACATTCCTTTAGGAAGGAGATGAGGAGGAATTTATTTAGTCAGGTGGTGGTGAATCTGTGGAATTCATTGCCACAGAAGGCTATGGAGGCCAAGTCAGTGGATATTTTTAAGGTGAAGATTGATAGATTCATGATTAGCAAGGGTGTCAGGGGTTATGGGGAGAATGGCCTAATTCTGCTCCTATTAATTGTGAACTTATTTTCTATCTTATTCATTCACAGCCTGAGCTGCCGGGGTGTGG
This sequence comes from Amblyraja radiata, assembly GCF_010909765.2. Lineage (NCBI taxonomy): Eukaryota > Metazoa > Chordata > Chondrichthyes > Rajiformes > Rajidae > Amblyraja > Amblyraja radiata. The sequence goes on from NC_045967.1 coordinate 55,489,589, forward strand.
ACCAAGAGCTGGCGGTGGTAACCATGTGACTGTCACCCCCTAGCCCTTGGGCCCACATCGAATAGAAATAGACCAGAGGTGGGCATTTGAGATGGGATTTATGTTACGTGTACCATAAGATGCAGTGAAATTGTTGGGAGAGTCCAGGACCAGAGGGCATAGCCTCAGAATTAAAGGACTTACCTTTAGAAAGAAGATGAGGAGCGTTTTCTCTAGCCAGAGGGCGGTGACACGCTAGGGCCAGGAACCATGTTCCCGATGTTGGGGGAGTCCAGAACCAGGGGCCACAGTTTAAGAATAAGGAGTAAGCCATTTAGAACGGAGACGAGGAAACACTTTTTCACACAGAGAGTGGTGAGTCCGTGGAATTCTCTGCCTCAGAGGGCGGTGGAGGCCGGTTCTCTGGATGCTTTCGAGAGAGAGCTAGATAGGGCTCTTAAAGATAGCGGAGTCAGGGGATATGGGAAGAAGGCAGGAACGGGGTACTGATTGGGGATGATCAGCCATGATCACATTGAATGGTGGTGCTGGCTCGAAGGACTGAATGGCCTACTTCTGCACCTATTGTCTGTTGTCTATTGTCTATATTGTCTAAATATCACCAGCACTAATTACCCTTCCTCAATCACGCCAAGAAAAAAATTTTACAATAAACTTGATCGTTCTAGCTTAGTTTAGTTTAATTTAGTTTAGAGAAACAGGCCCTTCAGCCCATCGAGTCCGTGCCGACTAGCGATCCCAACACACTAACACTATCCTACACACACTAGAGAGACAATTCACATTAATACCAACTCAATTAACTTATAAACCTGTACGTCTTTGGAGTGTGGGAGGAAACCGAAGATCTCGGAGAAAACCCACGCGGCTCACGGTGAGAATGTATAAACTCCATACAGACAGCGCCCGCAGTCAGGATTGAACCTGGGTCTCTGGCGCTGTGAGGCAGTAACTCTACTGCTGCGCCACCGTGCTGCCCCTAGCAGTAAATTCATTTTACCACTGTAATTTTACTTTGGGATAACCGCAAAACAATTGAGCAGTGGCAGAAATATATATAATATAATATTAAAAATATATTTAAAATTGTTAATCAAAATCATGGCACCACAGAAGACCAGAGAAAAAAGGAAGAGGCTTAAAGGCTTACTATGATTATTTTTCCGAAGATAGACACAAAAAGCTGGGGTAACTCAGCGGGACAGGCAGCATCTCTGGAGAGAAGGAATGGGTGACGTTTCGGGTCGAGACCCTTCTTAAGTGCCTTGACCCAAATTGCAACCCATTCCTTCTCTCCAGAGATGCTGCCTGTCCTGCTGAGTTACTCCAGCACTTTGTATCTACCTTCGGTTTAAACCAGCATCTGCAGTTCCTTCCGACACTAGATTATTTTTCCTGTTGCTTTAAGGCAGCTGAAGAAATTGGGAAACAAAAATGTTCGAGCAAGTGGTGGCAAGGTTAACCGATTTTATTTTGCAATAGATTTGTTTCACTTTAATAATATCACATTCTCACAATTATCAAACCTAGTCTGACACATTCTGCTTGTGGGTTGGGATTTTTTTTTCCATAACATGGTGATATTTCCAGAGGGAACGAATAAGCAGTGATCTCAGCCACATCTTCTTCCACTTCTGTCTGCTGAGTATTGTGTTCAGTTCTGGGCACCATGTTATAGGAAAGATATTGTCAAGCTTGAAAGGGTCCAGTGAAGATTTACGAGGATGTTGCCAGGACTAGAGGGTCTGATCTATAGGGAGAGGTTGAGTAGGCTGGGTCTCTATTCCTTGGAGCGCAGGAGGATGAGGGGTGATCTTATAGAGGTGTACAAAATCATGAGAGGTATAGATGGGATCACTTGTCCAGAATAGGGGAATCGAGGACCAGAGGACATAACTGCAAGGTGAAGGGAAAAAAATATTTAATAGTAATCTGAAGGGTAACTTTTTCACACAAAGGGTGGTAGGTGTATGGAATACGCTTCCAGAGGAGGTCGTGGAGGCAGGGATTATCCCGCCGTTTAAGAAACATAGAAACATAGAAAAAACACAGAAACATAGAAAAATAGATGCAGGAGTAGGCCATTCGGCCCTTCGAGCCATCACCACCATTCAATATGATCATGGCAGATCATCTAAACAGCTAGACATGTACATGGATAGGACAAGTTTGGAGTGATATGGACCAAGCGCAGGGAGGTGGGACTAGTGTAGCTGGGACATGTTGGCCGGTGTGGGCAAGATGGGCCGAAGGGCCTGTTTCCACACCATATCTCTCAATGACAATGACTCAATTGAGCAAAACAAACCCAGAAACCTGAAGATCGTCCTTTAAGAATTTCTTGGCCTCAAATATTTTTCTGAGCCACTCGGCATTTTCATTGGAAATGAAGCAAATGTGCACAGAATTTGGATCATTAAACCTACGTACACAATAATAAGACAATAATTACAAATATTAAGAGGAATAGATCGTGGTAGATGCACAGTCTCTTGCCCAGAGCAGGTGAATCGAGGACCAGAGGACATAGGTTTAATATGAAGGGAAAAAGATTTAATAGGAACCTGAGTGGTAACTTTTTCACACAAAGGGTGGTGGGTGTATGGAACGAGCTGCAAGAGGAGGTGGTTGAGGCTGGGACTATCCCAGCGTGTAAGAAACATTTGAACAGGTACATGGAACGACATTTCGTTCAGACCGTAAGGTCTGAATGACAAATAAAGGATCTAATTCTAATAGGACAGGTTTGGAGGGATACGGACCAAACGTGGGCAGGTGGGTCTAGTGTAGCTGGGTCATGTTGGCCGGTGTGGGCAAGTTGGGTCGAAGGGCCTGTTTCCACACTATATGACACTATAGACACAAAATGCTGGAATAACTCAGCGAGACAGGCAGCGTCTCTGGATAGGAATGGGTGACGTTTCAGGTCGACCCTTCGTCAGACGTCTCGACCCAAAAAGTCACACATTCCTTCCATTCAGAGATGCTGCCTGTCCCGCTGAGTTACTCCAGCATTTTGGGTTTATCCTCGGTGTAAGCCAGCATCTGCAGTTCCTTCCTGCACACATCAAGTGTCAGGAGTTAAGAGTGTTTTATTGTCATGTGTCCCGGATAGAACAATGACATTCGTACTTGCAGCAGCACAACAGAATGTATGAACATAGTACACTGTAAACAATATAATAAACAAGAAACAGTTCAGTACACACACACCCACGCATATACACACCCACATATTTACACACCCACACATATACACACACACACATATATACACACATGCACCCACACACCAACACATGTACACACGCACATACATACACACACACACACACGCGTACACACACACACACGTACACACAGATATATACACACACACACACACACACACACGTACACACACATACACACACACACGCACACACACATATACACACAGAAGCACACACACACACAAAACATACACATACTCCCACACATCTTTTTCTTAGGCTCCCTTCAGTCATGGCTGACCATGGGTGTCTCCAGGGTGCTATTCCCTATATGGAGGACGCCTGTGCGTGACTTTGTTTAACGTGGGGAGACTAGTGCACAGACAGCCACCCCACGGTCCTTGACAAATCTGGGTCAGGATCCAGTGGCATGGAATCCAAGACGACCGGAGACCCTTTTCTGCTGCAGCCTTCATCCGCCTTCCCAGCCGTTGTGACGCTCCACTAAGGTCAGCCATCGTCCTCCGCCTGTTCCACCGTTGAGGTCTTGGTTGGATTGCTCTTTGTCAGAGACCTCCCCCTCGACCTTACCGCCATGGGTGGCCCTACCAGGGGCATAGCTCCAGACGGCATCGCTCTCAGGATCTCAGGACCACACAAACTTCCCCACCACGACAAGGTGACAGTCCACGGAAATGTCCCACATATATACACATAGATACACCCACACACACACACACACCCACTCACCCACACATGTACGTACGCACGCACGCACACACACACACACATATATATATATATACACACACACACACACACACACACACATACACATAAACGCATAAACACATATACACACACACACACACATATATAAAAACAAGCAAACATTAATAGTGCAAAGAGACAAAAGCAAGGCCCCCACGTCTATGTAGTTAAGAGTTTATTTGGACATTACAGGACAAGTAAAGTTACAAATATATGAATGATTCAGTCTATGTTTGCAACAGTGGTTTTATCTATAGTGGAGTTGAATGCAGCAAATTGAAAGGACATAGAACAGTACAGCAGGTACAGGCCCCGTGCCTATCTAAAAGTCTCTTAAACGCCACTGTCGTATCTTCATCCACCACCACTCACGGCAGCACGTCCCGTGCACTCACCATTTAAAAATTGTTCCCCATCACATTTGTTTAAACATTGCCCCTCTTACCAAAGAGCTATGCTGACGGGCTGCATCACAGTCTGGTACGGGAACTGTTCTGCCCTCAGCCGCAAATCTCTACAGAGTGGTGAAGGCAGCACACAGCACATCACTGGCAACTGTCTCCCGGCCATTCAGGACATTTTCCACCGGCGGTGCCTGCGGAAGGCACACAGCATCATCGAGGACCACAGCCACCCAGCACGCAGACTGTTCTACTTGTTACCGTCAGGAGCATGGCTGCACGCACCACCAAACTTAAGAACAGTTTTTATCATCATGCCATCAGGCTTCTGAACTCATGAACTTCTGAACTTCTTCTGCAGTTGTATAGGGCTCTGGAGTATTGTGTACAGTTTTGGTCTCCTAATTTGAGGAAGGACATCCTTGTGATTGAGGCAGTGCAGCGTAGGTTCACGAGATTGATCCCTGGGATGGCGGGACTGTCATATGAGGAAAGATTGAAAAGACTAGGCTTGTATTCACTGGAGTTTAGAAGGATGAGGGGACTTCTTATAGAAACATATAAAATTATAAAAGGACTGGACAAGCTAGATGCAGGAAAATTTTTTCCCAATGTGGGGCGAGTCCAGAACCAGGGGCCACAGTCTTAGAATAAAGGGGAGGCCAGTTAAGACTGAGGTGAGAAAAAACATTTTCACCCAGAGAGTTGGGAATTTATGGAATTCCCTGCCACAGAAGGCAGTGGAGGCCAAGTCACTGGATGGATTTAAGAGAGAGTTAGATAGAGCTCTAGGGGCTAGTGGAATCATAGGATATGGGGAGAAGGCAGGCACGGGGTACTGATTGGGGACGATCAGCCATGATCACAATGAATGGCGGTGCTGGCTCGAAGGGCCGAATGGCCTCCTCCTGCACTTATTTTCTATGATTCTATAACACATCATATATGTTGATTATTTTATTTATTATTGTCTTTTACCTACTATTGTCATGTTTATCTTATCTTTTATTCCCCCTTAATTTTCCCCTTGGAATATAATTGCTGAGGTGACCTGTTGTCTTGTCAAAAACATTCATTGTACCGTTGACCCTGTGTTAACCTACATATGACAAATAAAACTGACCTGAACTGAACCATGCCCTCTAGTTTTTGATATTTCCATCCTGAGAAAAAGGGTTTGACTGTCGACACTATCTATTCCTCTCATAAATTTATATATTTATTGTTTGCTAAGAGTTTGATTTCAACGCAGATCTTTAGGCTTTAGACTTTAAGGGCCTGTCCCACTTACATGATTTTTTTGGTGACTTGCCGGCACCCGTCATAGTTGCAGCAGGCAATAGACAATAGGTGCAGGAGTAGGCCATTCGGCCCTTCGAGCCAGCACCGTCATTCAATGTGATCATGGCTGATCATTCCCAATCTTCCGTTCTTCCCTTCTCCCCATATCCCCTGGCTCCACTATTTTTAAGAGCCCTATCTAGCTCTCTCTTGAATGCAACCAGCCTCCACCGCCCTCTGAGGCAGAGAATTCCACAGACTCACCACTCTCTGTGAGAAAAAGTGTTTCCTCGTCTCCATTCAAAATGGCTTCCTCCTTATTCTTAAACTGTGGCGATGTGGTTCTGGACTCCCCCAACATCAGGAACATGTTTCCTGCCTCTAGCGTGTCCAGCAGGTCTCCACAAAATGTTGAAACTCCAGCGGCGACCAGAACTAGGTACGACTTTTTGGGTGACTACTCGCGACCATACAGGCTTCACCCTGTGACATGTCGCCTGTATGGTCACGAGTCGTCTCCTCAGTCGCCCAAAGAGTCGTAGCGTCTTTCTGGTCGCCGCTGAATTTTCAACATGTTGAAAATTTTCGGTGACCTATGACGGGTGCCGGCAGTCGCCGAAAAAGTCTCGTATGTGGGACGGGCCCTTCAGAGAGACAGTGTGGAATCAGGTCCTTCGGCCCACTGACCAGTGATCACCCTGCACATTAAAACCCATCCTACACAGTTTGAACAATTTACAATATTACCGAAGCCAATTAACCTGCAAACCTGTACGTCTTTGGAGTGTGGGAGGAAACCGGGGCACCTGGAGGCAAACCCATGCGGTCACGGGGAGAACCCGTGGTCAGGATCGAACCCGGGTCTCTGGCGCTGCAAGGCAGTAACTCTGCCGCTGCGACACCGAGCCTCTCCAAAAATTGAGGTTTGTGTCTTGATTAATGACAAACACATTAACCTCCAAACATAAGAACAAGAAACACCTTGGATAATTTTCTTTCAATTTTCACAAAATGTCAAAACGTTTAAAAGATTTGTTAATAACCTCAGCATGAATGTTATACAAATGGGCAATCACATGACCACGTGCAAAGGCAAAACTAGTCCATCATTAGTGCACAGAGAAACGAGGAAGTGATGATAATTTCTGACCTTATGATTGAATTCCTCACCTAAAGCCTCAGCATTTTAATGCCATCTATTTTTTTAGGTTTCACAAACAAATGCATTCAATGTATTAAAATATATCACAAAATATGCACTGACCGCAGGCTTTATGTTTCTTGTCAAGGTCTCTGCTGAATGGGGCCAGTTGATGGATTTAATCTGTCACATCAACACCATGGTCTTAATGGAAATCGAGTCAGTGAGAAATGTGATCTTAATTGAAGCCCATAGCTGCTACAAGTCACCCAATGTGTCTGACTTCCTCTGGCTGTCGGCATTCTGCGGCTTGCAGTGAGACATGAAATGAGTCAAGTAAAGAGGGCTAATTGTGTCTGGGACTCTGCCCCAAACGCCCGGTCAAGGAAGTGACCTTTGGCACATATTAAACGGGAGTACGCAATGGGCAACTGAGTGCCTTTGGTCTGGATAGCCCTGCCTCAACCACCATGGGCCTGACTGGATGAATGGCCTCCAAACAAGTCCAGCACGGAGGCGCAGCAGTAGGGTTGCTGCCCAACAGCACCAAAGACCCGGGTTCGATCCCGACCATGGGCGCTGTCTGTACGGAGTTTGTACGTTCTCCCTGTGACCCGCCTGGGTTTTCTCCGAGATCTCCAGTTTCCTCCCACACTCCAAAGACGTACAGGTTTGTAGGCTAATTGGCTTGGTGTAAATGTAAATTATCCCAAGTGTGTGTAGGATAGCATTACTGTGCAGGGAATGCTGGTCGGTACGGACTTGGTGGGCCGAAGGGCCTGTTTCCGTGCTGTATCTCTAAAGTAATCATCATCATCGTTGAAACCATTAGCGACGCAGTGGTGCTGGTTCCCGGCAGGAACGGTGACGGACGCACCACACATCTCTGTCCTCCAGTTCCTGCGGACTTCTGCCGCTGGAAGTATAGGATGTTGGTGTGTGTGTGATTTATCATTGTTCCTTACAATGCCGTGTACAACAGTGATCGCAACTTCTACTGAAGTGTGGATGGCCGTTGGCTCGCTAGGATGCAATCCGTCCTTTGACAGGTCTTGTTTTTGATCCTGCTGGGGGTCCACAGCCCCCCCTCCTCACCTGGCAAACCAGGTGGGGGAGACGGTTTAGTCGCCGACTATCCGACCACGGAGCAGGTAGCACGGGATCACATGGTACCCGTGGCCGGTTTACGTGCTGTATCTCTAAACTAATCCAAGTAAAAACGTCAAGGCTTCATGCATGCCTATATACATACGTATTGATACAAATGAAAGCAAATGTGTTTTGCTTTGTGTCGTTTAAGTTGACCAAGACCGTAGAAGCTTCACATCTAAGCAACTTGCTTCTTTGTTTCTGGAAAACCTTCTGTTAATTTTCTTTCGAAGGTCGATGGGACTGTTGCATTACAATGCTTAGTACAGGTGTCAGAGGTTAAGGGGAGAAGGCAGGTGAATGGGATTGAGAACCAGAGGTAAATCAGCCAGGATTGAATGGCAGAGTAGGCTTGATGGGCCAAACGGCTTAATTCTGCTCCTATCACTTATATGAACGTGCAATGCTGAGAACTATATTCTACACTCTGTATCTTCCCATTTGCTCTATCTTTTGTGCTGGAGTTTGACTTTATTGTACTTACAGTATGTATAGATTGACCTGATTTGATAGCATGCAAAACAAGGTTTTTCACTGTCTCTCGATACATGTGACAATAATACTTAATGACAGACCTAAACCTATCATTTTCTAATGTGGGGCAGATGGTGAAAGCAGGCAGGAGTTTGAGTGAGATCGTTTAGTTTAGTTTAGAGGTACAGAGCAGAAACAGGTCCTTTGGCCCATTGGATCCGTGCCAACCAGCGATCCCCGCGCATTAACACGATCCTACACCCACTTGGGACAATTTTTTTAAACATTTACCAAGCCAATTAACCTGCAACCCTGCATGTCTTTGGAGTGTGGGAGGAAGCCAAAGATCTCGGAGAAAACCCAACGCATGTCACGGGGAGAACGTACACACTCCGTACAGACTGGATCGAACCCGGGTCTCCGGTGCTGCATTCGCTGTAAGGCAGCGACTCTACCGCTGCGCCACAGTGACAGTTTCGCCTAGTACATCTACACTGGAGCGCACTTTCACACAGGAAGGCAGAGGGATATTGCATCATTTGCAAGACCCATGACACAGTGATCATTAACTACCTTGAGGGAAAACATTCAAGGTACTGGAGGAACTCAATGGGCCGGGCAGCATCTGTGGACGCAAGTGGACCGACAACATTTTGGGTCAGAATGGCACGGTGGAGCAGTGGTGGAGTTGCTGCCTTACAGCACCAGAGACCCACGTTCAATTCCGACTACAGGTGCTGCCCGTGTGGAGTTTGCACGTTCTCCCACTGACTGTGTTGGTTTCCTTTGGGTGCTCCAGTTTCCACTGGGTGCTCCATTTTCCCCCAAAGATGTGCAGGTTTGTTGGTTAATTGGCTTCTGTAAATTGCTCCTTGGTGTGGAAATAGAACCAGTGTGTGGGAATCGCTGGCCGTCGCTTACATGGTGGGCCAAAGGGCCTATTTCCACGCTGTATGTGTAAACCAAACCCCTCTTCAGACTGAGGTGTTGAAGATTTTCTCTCTTTGCATTCATTCCTTGTTGGTCTCCCAACCCCGTTTCCAAATCGTAATCCTTAAATTCAGGGAACTCAAAATGAGGTGGTGATACATAAACCATTCCAGAAATGGCAGACAATTAGGTCACTTCCACAGGTTGCTCTCTCTGAACAAAGTAGATGTCGGTAGCTGGATCATTAGTCCACTGATTGCACGGTTTACTGACCATTGTATTTCTACCAGGGGACAGATTTGACACAATCTGCTCGGATTACTGCGATGGCCTTCAATGTCCTTGGCTTTGAAATCTCTCCTCCCGAGACCAAAATCACATTGTAATTGATTTCATTTGAGAACAATATCTGAACTGTTGAAGGAAACTATTGTTTTCAGTTTAGTGAAACAGCGCGGAAACAGGCCCTTCCTACCACCGAGTCAGTGCCGACCAGCGATCCCCACACATTAACGCATTCCAACTACCACTGGGGACAATTTATAATTATACCAAAGCCAATTAACCTCCAAATCTGTACGTCTTCTTCGGAATGTGGGAGGAAACCGGAGATCCTGGAGAAAATCCAGACAGGGTCACGAGGAGAAGGTACAAACTCCGTACAGACAGCACCCGTAATTGGGATTGAACCCGGGCCTCTAGCGTTGTATGGCAGCAACACAACCGCTGTGCCACCGTGCTGCCCTGTTCCTTTTAAGTTCATAGGTGATTGGGGCAGAATTAGGCCATTCGGCCCATCAAGTCTACACCGCCATTCAATCGTGGCCGATCTATCTTTCCCTCTCAACCCCATTCTCCTGCCTTCTCCCCGTAACCCCTGACACCCGTACTCATCAAGAATCTATTTATCTCTGCCTTAAAAATATCCATTGACTTAGCCTCCACTGCCTTTATATGGTACTTTATTTGGCATGCAGAAATAGTGGCAAATTGCATATACTTTCATCGGAAGAGAAGGTATCAATGCCTCAAAACAGCATTATCCCATTGAATGATGTGTGCATATTCTTCTCTTTCATTCCCCCTCTTCTGCTGTCCGGCTTTGAAATCATCAGGATAAATAACCTCAACTATTCCATACACAACTTCCCCATTCCAGCAACTATCTGGTCAAATAGCATTCCCCCCCCCCCCCCCCCCCCCCCCCCCCCACCCCAAAATAAAAACGGAAAACCCTGGAAACACACCGCAGGTCAGGCAGCATCTGTGGAGGAAGTTCAACAATTTCAGGTTTCAGAAAGAAGGAACTGCAGATGCTTGTTTACAAAAAAAAGACACAAAAGTGCTGGAGTAATGCCCCTGTCCCACTTAGGAAACCTGAACGGAAACCTCTGGAGACTTTGCATCCCACCCAAGGTTTCCGTGCAGTTCCCGGAGGTTGCAGGTGGTTGCCGGAGGTTGCAGGTAGTGGAAGGAGGTAGAGAGACTGACAAAAACCTCCGGGAACCGCACGGAAACCTTGGGTGGGGCGCAAAGTCTCCAGAGGTTTCCGTTCAGGTTTCCCAAGTGGGACAGGGGCATAACTCAGCTGGTCTGCCTGACTTGCTCAGTAACTCCAGCACTTCGTCACATTTCGGGTTAATGCTTTTTCATCAACACTGGGGTAAAAAAACAAGTTTAAAAATGTGGTTTTGAATTTTTCCTGAATATCTTGTTGGATTTATAAGTGACTTATTTTTGATTCAGATTAGTAGATTACCATAGACACCAGATACGGGCGGCATGGTGGTACAGTGGTAGAGTTACTGCCTTAGAGCGCTTGCAGCATCGGAGACCCGGGTTCGATCCCGACTACGGGTGCTGTCCGTACAGAGTTTGCACATTCTCCCTGTGACCGGGTGGGTTTTCTCCAAGGTCTAGTTTCCTCCCACAGCTCTCTGGCGCCGAGGCAGCAACTCTACCGTTGTGCCACCGTGCCACACCTTGATAGCCATGAGAAAGACACTATTGTATTCTTAACCCTGAACATCTAGGCTTTCAAGTTCCTGAATGGATTCCCGATCTGTGACAATCAATTCCACAGATTCAACGCCCTCTGACTAAAGACATTCCTTCTCATCTTCCTAAAGGAACATTCTTGGATTCTGAGGCTATGGCCCCTGGTTCGAGGCCTTCCCCACATCCACTCTATCCAGGCCTTTCACTATTCAGTAAGTTTTAATGAGGTCCTCACTCATGCTTCGCAACTCCAGCGAGTACAGGCCCAGTGCCGTCAAGCGCTCATCATACATCAAGAGTCAAGAGAGTTTATTGTCATGTCCCCCAGATAGGACAATGAAATTCTTGCTTTGCTGCAGCACAACAGAATATTGTAAGCATCAATACAGAACAGATCAGTGTGTCTATATAGCATATTCCACACATATACACACAAATAAACAGATAACGTGTTACAGTTCAGAGTCTGTTTGTTGGCCAGTTTAATAACCTGATGGCTGTGGGGAAGCAGCTGTTCCTGAACCTGGATGTAACAGATTTCAAGCTCCTGTACCTTCTTCCCGATGGTAGCGGGGAGATGAGTGTGTGGCCAGGATGGTGTGGGTCTTTGATGATGTTGGCAGCCTTTTTGAGGCAGCGACTGCGATAGATCCATTCAATGGTGGGGAGGTCAGAGCCGGTGATGGACTGGGCAGTGGTCACAACTTTCTGCAGCCATTTTCCGCTCCTGGATGTTCAAGTTGCCGAACCAAGCCACGATGCAACCGGTCAGCATGCTCTCTACTATGTACCTGTAGAAGTTAGAGAGAGTCCTCCTTGACATACCGACTCTCCGTAATCTTCTCAGGAAGTAGAGGAGCTGATGTGCTTTCTTTATAATTGCATCAGTGTGCTGGGACCAGGAAAGATCTTCGGAAATGTGCACGCCCAGGAATTTGAAGTTCTTGACTCTTTCCACCATCATCCCATTGATATAAACGAGATTATGGGTCCCTATCCTACCCCTTCCAAAGTCCACAATCAGTTCCTTGGTTTTGCTAGAGTTGAGAGCCAGGTTATTGTGCTGGCACCATTTGGTCAATCGGTCGATCTCACTTCGACTCGTCCCCATCAGTGATATGTCCCACAACAGTGGTGTCATCAGCGAACTTGATGATGGAGTTCGCATTATGTCCGGCTATGCAGTCATGAGTATAGAGTGAGTATAGCAGGGGGCTGAGCACGCAGCCTTGAGGTGCTCCCATGCTGATTGTTATCGAGGCTGACACTTTTCCACCAATTCGAACAGTCTGTGGTCTGTGGATGAGGAAGTCGAGGATCCAATTGCAGAGGGATACGCATAGACCCAGTTCTGCGAGTTTGGTAACCACCTTGGAGGGGATGATTGTGTTAAATGCAGAGCTGTAATCAATGAATAACAGCCTGACATATGAGTTTTTGTTGTCGAAGTGATCCACAGCGGAGTGGAGAGCCAGAGAGATCGCATCCACCATTGATCTGTTGTGGCGGTAAGTGAACTGCAGTGGGTCCAGGTTTTTCTCGAGGTAGGAGTTGATTTGCTCCATGATCAACCTCTCGAAGCACTTCATCACCACAGACGTTAGTGCCACTGGTCGATAGTCATTGAGGCACGTCACCTTGCTCTTCTTGGGCACCGGTATTATTGATGCCCTTTAGAAGCAGGTGGGGACCTCAGACCTCAGAAGTGAGAGGTTGAAAATGTTCGTTAAAAACTCCATCCAGTTGGTCCGCACAGGTTTTTAGAACACGACCCGGGTATACCATCAGGTCCAGGCGCTTTTCGAGGGTCACCCCCCTGAAGGATTTTCTGACGTCGGCCTCTGTGACTGTGACTGAAATACCATCACTGCGAATGGGGGCTCGGGAAGGCACATCAGTGTTCTCCCTATCAAAGCGTGCGTAAAATGCATTGAGCTCATCAGGGAGTGATGCTTACATTCACCCAATCATTCCTGGGATCAATCTTGGAAACCTCCTCTGGACCCTCTCCAGAGGCAGCACATCCCTCCTCAGAGATAGGGCCCAAAACTAGTCTGAAGAAGGGTCTTGACCCGAAATGTCACCAATCCCTTCGCTCCATAGATGCTGCCTCACCCGCTGAGTTTCTCCAGCATTTTTGTCCACCTTCGATTTTTCCAGCATCTGCAGTTCTTTCACAAACATAGGGCCCAAAACTGCTCACAATACTGCAAATGTGGTCTGACCAGCACCTTATACCGCTTCAGCATCATGTCCCTGTTTTTATATTCTAGTCCTCTCGAAATTAATGCTAAATAAGTCCTCGTGGACTGGAACGATAACCCTTTGCCTGACCCGAAACATCACCTCTTTTATTTCTCTCTCCAGAGATGCTGCCTGACTCGCTGAGTTACTCCAGCGTTTTGTGTCTGTTTGCAATTCCATCAATATTTGCCCTCTCCCTCTCTGGAGAAGAGAGACCAAGATCATTGCCTTTCCTGAGGCACACACTGCCTCTATCACTCTGTCTGCGATGGCCCTTTCACAAACAGTAGCTTTTTTTCACGATTCAAGTCGCCCTGGCTTTTCCAGCATTCTACAATTTAAACTCATTGCTAATCGACACTCAGCCGCACCTCTTGTGTATTAGTGGAGGAGAATAAAACAGACATTTGTTTAACTCCAAATCAATAACCCTTTTACTTCCCTAAAAGAAAAACCCTCCAGCAGTTCTGGAGTGTCTGCTTTATATCCAGTTCACTCCCAATTAACCAATTAGCACCTTGTTAAGTCCAAGTCTGTAACCAGCTATTAGCTGTTGACATTCTCTAATCATTCGACCCCCATGTCTTGCGCCTCCAACTCCTCACATAAGGGCCTCACCTTCAACTTCCGATTCTTAAGTTTCTTGAAACTTACACATAGAGGGCCTAAGTTGTTAGACAGTCCGTAAACAAAAGTTGGATCGCTTGCAGATGTTTCCATTCACATTGTAGGTGTTATTTTCCCTTAATTCAACCTGACAAAATTCCATCTGTGCCACGGTGGTGCAGCGGTAGAGTTGCTGCCTCACAGCGCCAGAGGCCCGGGTTCAATCCTGACTACGGGCGCTGTCTGTACATTCTCCCCGTGACCTGCGTGGGTTTTCCCCGGGTGCTCCGGTTTCCTCCCACACTCCAAAGACGTGCCATTCGGAAGGTTAATAGACTTGGGTAAAATTGTAAATTGACCCTAGTGTGTGAGATAGAGCAGGTGTACGGGGAGATCGCTGGTCGGCGTGGACTCAATGGGCCGAAGGGCCTGTTTCCACGCTGTATCTCTAAACTAAAGTACCTGAAACATAAAATTGTCAGTGCAGCAATTTTAAAAAAAAGTTTACGAATATTATTTACACCATGGAAAAGAATAAATGATCTCAACAGTTTGGTAAATCGTAATTGTTTCCTGTAGAGTCTGATGTCTTTTTAACAAACCTGTGATTCCGTTGTTATCTAATACATGAGAAGCTCCAAAATGTGTCTCAAATGTGCCATAAAGTGTACATATTAAATTCAATCTTTATAGTACATTCCTTGGCGAGGAAAATTAAACTTCCAGTCAATGATAAAACTGATGAATTAGTAATTGAACAGATATTCAATATGGCTGCGATAAGTAATAATGGAAAACGCAGCATTCTAATGAGGGAAAACTAATTAACCATTTTACAACAGTCATTTTTTTTCATCACGCTCTGGAACATGCATTTACCTGTTGAGTTTGGGCTGCAATCCATCTTGGACTGTTATCAGGCAACTGAACCATCCTACCACAAGCAGAGAGCAGTCCCGGACCACTATCTACCTCTTTGGTGAATCTTGGACTATCCTTGATTGGGCTTTGCTGGCTTTACCTTGCACTAAACGTTATTCCTTGAAGTCCCAGACTCATCAGTCTGAAGAAGGGTCTCGACTTGAAACGTCACCCATACCTTCGCTCCATAGATGATGCCTGCCCCGCAGAGTTACGCCAGCATTCTGTGCCTATTTTAGGTGTATGCCAGCATCCGCAGTTTTGGTTTAAACCAGCACCTGCAGTTCCTTCCTACACATACTCCCTGAATCATCGATCCGTACACTGTAAAGGACTCAATTGTTATCATGTATTGTTTTTCCGCTGACTGGTAAGCACCCAACAAAGTCTTTTCACTGTACCTTGGTACACGTGACAATAAACTAAACTGAAACTGAACTGAACTGTAGTTGAAGATCTTCTATCTCTGAGATAGTTCAATTTATTAAGCCCCTGTCCCACTTAGGAAACCTGAACGGAAACCTCTGGAGACTTTGCGCCCCACCCAAGGTTTCCGTGCGGTTCCCGGAGGTTCCCGGAGGTTTTTGTCAGTCTCCCTATCTGCTTCCACTACCTGCAACCTCCGGCAACCACCTGCAACCTCCGGGAACCGCACGGAAACCTTGGGTGGGGCGCAAAGTCTCCAGAGGTTTCCGTTCAGGTTTCCTAAGCGGGACAGGGGCATTATTAGGGCTCCGAGAAAGGTCTCAATCCAAAACGTCACCTATTCCTTTTCTCCGGAGATGCCGCCTGACCCGCTGAGTTACTCCAGCATTTTGTGTGTCTCACCCACCTTCCAAGTTTGACTCTAGTGGGTGAAGCATTGAAGGACATAGTCCATTGTTGTTTAGTGAGAAGGATTGTTGAAACGGATCCACTCTTTCAGATGAAGCAGAGTCTAGGGCCACCTTAGGTCGTTACTACAGATCTCACGGCTCCTGACCAATAAGTGGCAAGGAATTATCTCAATATCTCAAAAAGTCTAAAGACCAGAATTCCCTCCACCGATGCTGCCTGACCTTATTGTGTGCAGTTTTGGTTTCCTAATTTGAGGAAGGACATCCTTTGCTATTGAGGCAGTGCAGCGTAGGTTCACGAGGTTAATCCCCGGGATGGCGGGACTGTCATATGAGGAAAAATTGGAAAGACTGGGCTTGTATGCACTGGAATGTAGGATGAGAGGGAATCTTATAGAAACATATAAAATTATAAAAGGACTGGACAAGCTAGATGCAGGAAAAATGTTGGGGGGAGTCCAGAACCAGGGGCCACAGTCTAAATATAGAGGTGAGGCCATTTAAGACTGAGATGAGAAAAAACCTTTTCACCCAGAGAGTTGTGAATTTGTGGAATTCCCTGCCACAGAGGGCAGTGGAAGCCAATTCACTGGATGGATTTAAAAGAGAGTTAGACAGAGCTCTAGGGGCTAGCGGAATCAAGGGGTATGGGGAGACGGCAGGCACGGGTTACTGATTGTGGATGATTAGCCATGATCACAATGAATGGCGGTGCTGGCTCGAAGGGCCTCCTCCTGCACCTATTTTCTATATTTCTATGACCTGTTGGGTTACTCCAGCACTTTGTATTGGAATTTCTTCTGCAAGGTCTGAAGTTGGATTTGTTCTCCTTGGAGCAAAGAAGGTTGAATGGAGATTTAATAGATGGATATCAACTCATTACAGCTTTAGGCAGAGTCATCTTTGCTCCTGGGAATCATTGGGTTAATGTATGATGCGTATTTGATGGCTCTGGGCCTGTACCCACCTGGGTATGGAAGGATGAGGGAGAAACCCATGGGTGGAAATCCTGGGGGAGACAGGGGAGCACGTGTGCTTTCCCCCCCCCCCCCCATGCTTTGAGAGGTGGGGACAATCCCCCCCATGTTTTGTAATCCGGACTTTATCTGCCGCATTCTAAGGGCTGAATCGGCCCGTTCGCGAGGCCCTTCAGCGCCCGGCGCGGCTTATAAATCAAATTGCTGCATCGAGGCGATCGAGGCTCCCGATGTTGAAGCCCCCGCGGCCGATGAAAGACCCGTGACGGGCCGATTCAAGCCCCACGATTCGGGGGAAAATATAGCTGCTGTTGTGGAGTTCGAAGTCGGTCACCAACCAGGTCAGCTCCCGATGTTACCGTCCACAGGGCCCACGGCCGAAGCCTCAACGTTCTGTGCGCGTGTGCTTGTGCGTGTGTGTGTGCCTGTGCACTCGCGGCCGCCAAGAAATTGTGTCGTCCCCCCCCCCCCCCCCCACCATATTTTTCCCCTGTTCATAATTGGTATCTTTACGCAGCAATTAATGAGTTTCTGATTAGTAATGGGCCTGTCCCACTTAGGTGATTATTAGTGGACGTCGGCGACTGTCAAGTTGGCCGGCAGTCGCCTGAAAAACGGGAACTGGAACGGCGGACTGTCAGAGTAGAACTAGAACACACACACACACAAAACACATCTCAGGCGGGGGACAGGGCAAGCGGGGGGGGAGCGCTGCCTGAGTGAAATTCACACGGTTGCAAAGCCAATGTGATACAGACACAAAACCGCGAGAACAGGAAGGTTGGCACTGTAATTAAGACCGCTAGCACAGTGTACGGGAAGTCCTTTAAAGAGGGGGGGGGAAGGGGGAGTGGTGGATGGGGGGACAAGGGAGAGAGAAGGGGGAGAAGGAGTGGAGAAGGCGGGAGAAGGAGTGGAGACAACTTTTAAGAAGCCAGAGTTACACGGCTGTGAAGTAGGCGGGCATTAACATTACCGATCCTTTCTTCTCCCCAAACCCCCACCATACATCAGTCTGAAGAAAGGTTTTGGCCCGAAACGTTGCCTATTTCCTTTGTTCCATAGATGCTGCCTCACGCGCTGGGTTTCTCCAGCACTTTTGTCTACCTTCGATTTTCCAGCATCTGCAGTTCCTTCTTAAACATTTAACATTTAACATTACCGGTCGGTTATCCTTAGTTCTGAAAACTACTGCTTACGTTTTTTTCCCCAATGAGCCAATGACACAGTCAGCACCGGCTACAACCTACAAGCACCTACGAGAACCTTCGACCTCCTGGCGACCCAACTACAGCACGAGAATTCTCGCTACTCTCCATGGCGGCTTCATTCTAGTCGCCGCTAATGTTTCAACATTTTTCTAGTTCCCAGAATGCGGGAACTCCTCACGGCCATGAAGGCGACTCCCCGGCAACCACCCTGGCAACCACCCGCGAACATGTGGCGACCATGTGGCGGCTGCATAGTCTCCTGTAGTTGCATAAAATGTCGCCTAAGTGGGACAGGCCCATTAGGGTGTGGAAGGTTACAGGGGAAAGGCAGGAGAATGGGGTTGCGAGGGATAAATAGATCAGACTTGATTGAATGGCTGAGTAGACTTGATGAGCTGAATGGTCTAATTCTGCTCCTATGTCTTTTTAACCTTGGATAGATTCCCACATCTGCAAGTTTCTTGTGTCCACAATTGCCCCAATATCCACGAGTCTATTTCCTTCTCATCCATATATCTCCAAAACAGAATGTGTTGGAAGGAACTGTAGATGCTGGTTTACACCAAAGATAGACACAAAATGCTGGGGTAATTCAGCGAGACATGCAGCTTCACTGGAGAAAAGGAAAGGGTGACGTTTCGGGTCGAGTTTCGGGTCGAGTTTCGGGTCTGAAGGAGGTTCTTGACCCGAAACATCACTCATTCCTTCTCGCCAGAGATACTGTCTGTCCCGCTGAGTTACTCCAACATTTTGTGTCTAACTTCACCAAAAGAGAAGCGTTTGATAAGTGAGTTTCTGGCGTGGAAATTAGCTGCCGTGTTTCCAACATGATAACAATACCGACACCTCTTTGGACTCAAGCAAGTTGGGACATCCTGAGGTTGTGAAAGATGACATTTCATTTGAGTTCATTGTTGGGTTCATAACTTTAAGCCTACACCATGTTTGACCTTCCAAGTAGTTAGAATGCCCAGAATACACAATTACCTCCACATTCCCGATGTTGGGGAAGTCCAGGACAAGGGGTCACAGCTTAAGGATAGAGGGGAAATCCTTTAGAACCGAGATGAGAAAAACATTTTTCATGCAGAGAGTGGTGAATCTCTGGAACTCTCTGCCACAGAAGGTAGTTGAGGCCAGTTCATTGGCTATATTTAAGAGTGAGTTAGATGTGGCCCTTGTGGCTAAAGGGATCAGGGGGTATGGAGAGAAGGCAGGTACAGGATACTGAGTTGGATGATCAGCCATGATCATATTGAATGGCGGTGCAGGCTCGAAGGGCCGAATAGCCTACTCCTGCACCTATTTTCTATGTTTCTATGTTTCTATTTGGTACTAACTGGCACTGAATAAAAACACAATTGTTCCCTGCCAATGTACATTTTTGCAGCAGTACTTCATGTTCTGTAAATGATGTATGATAAATAGCATTATTCTTTGAGATAGATGCAGTTTAAACACGATTAAATTGTGATGTTCCATATGTTTAATCAGCAGAAAATTACTGGGTAAAATTATTTTTGACATCGCAACCACTTTTGTAACAAGCGGGTCAGTCTGCAAGTCATGGATAAGTTTCACAACTTGCTTCGATGTAATCTTGGATCAGGTAAACATATAAGGCATTAAAATATATGACTGAGATGCCAGTTTAGTACCTTGGGCACCAGTTTCAAACGAATGCCATGGTGGACAATTTTAATACCTTTCACTTAACTTGAAGTGAGCCCATTTATCTTGTGTGAACAAGACTGCCTATCTCATCTCCTGTCATATTACACACGCCGCTGCCTCCGTAACTCGAAGCAATGTTCTTGGGCTTTGCTAAACTTCCTCTTATCAATCACCTGGCTCCTTTTGGAAATGTGTGGACTGGGACAATTATGCACATGCCTTTGGTAAAAATGCGAATAAGCATCTTCATTGAATTTTTCAAAATGCATTGAGCTGTCTTTGTTTTGGTTTTAAAGCCCGGCCAGAACGGGAACACATTTTTCAAACTGACTGATAACGGCCTGACCCTGAGCAAACTCTACAGAAGCACAACTCGGGAACATGAGATACGGTTCAACAGCTTTCCAATGTGAGAGAACAGTGAAGCACAAATTCACCTGATCCTAATATCTCCATTGGATCTAAACGTGGTTATAATGCATACATTCGGCCATGAATGGATTGTTCGTACACAAGGCAACTTGATTAAAATGCATTAAACATTCCTGCCTGTGATATGGCTTCATGTTGTCAATGAGGACCAAAAACACCCAAGTATGTCAGAGGAATAGATCGGGTAGACGCACGCAGTTTCGTGCCCAGAGTAGGGCGATCGAGGACCAGAGGATACAGGTTTAACGTGAGGGGGAAAAAATCGTATAGGCGCAAAGTGTGGCGTGTGTGTGGAACGAGCTGCCCAAGGAGGTAGTTGAGGCTGGGACTATCGAAACATTTAAGAATCAATTAGACAGGTACATGGATAGGGCAGGTTTAGAGGGATATGGGCCAAGCGCAGGCAGGAGGAACTGGTGCGGATGGGAATGTTGGCCAGTATGGGCAAGTTGGGCCGAAGGGCCTGTATCCACGCTGTATGACTCTACATCTTGTGATTTTTTTTAACGGTTCTGTTAATTTATCTTAAGAAGCAAGGGTCGAGAGCATTTAATTGTCATGTGTTATAAAGATGGAATAACTATATTTTTACCTTGCAGCAGCATAGAGACCTTCACTTCACTTCATTTCATAGAAACATAGAACATAGAAAATAGGTGCAGGAGTAGGCCATTCGGCCCTTTGAGCCTGCACCGCCATTCAATATGATCATGGCTGATCATCCAACTCAGTACCTGTACCTGCCTTCTCTCCATACCCCCTGATCCTTTAGCCACAAGGGCCACATCTAACTCACTCTTAAATATAGCAATGAACTGGCCTCAACTACCTTCTGTGGCAGAGAATTCCACAGATTCACCACTCTCTGTGTGAAAAATGTATTTTCTCATCTCGGTCCTAAAAGATTTCCCCCTTTATACTTAAACTGTGACCCCTTGTCCTGGACTTCCCCAACATCGGGAACAATCTTTCTGCATCTAGCCTGCCGAACCCCTTAAGAATTTTGTAAGTTTCTATAAGATCCCCCCTCAATCTTCCAAATTCTAGCGAGTACAAGCCGAGTCTATCCAGTCTTTATTCATATGACAGTACTGACATCCCAGAAATCAGTCTGGTGAATCTTCTCTGCACTCCCTCTATGGCAAGAATGTCCTTCCTCAGATTTGGAGACCAAAACTGTACGCAATACTCCAGGTGTGGTCTAACCAAGACCCTGTACAACTGCAGTAGAACCTCCCTGCTCCTATACTCAAATCCTTTTGCTATGAATAATAATATTCACTACTTCAGAACAGTGCAATGGGTATATGGTTTTGACTTTACACTCTACTTCAGAGGTGCAGCACAGAAACAGGATCTTAGCTGAGTCCGTGCCGACTATCGATCGCCCCGTACACTAGCACTACCCTACACACACTAGGGACAATGTACACAAGTTAGTTAACCTACAAGCCTGTGCGTCTTTGGAATGTGGGAGAAAAATATGAACTTGAACTTGAAAACTGGAGAACCCGGAGAAAACGCACATTGTCACGGGGAGAACCGACAAACTCCATACAGACAGCGCCCGCAGTCAGGGTTGAACCCGGGTCTCTGGCGCTGTAAGTGCTGTAAGGCAGCACCTCTACCGTTAAGTCATCTGCAGCCATACATTACAACAAATAGACCCAAGACACAACATATTTTACATAAACATCCATCACATTGCTGTGATGGAAGGCCAAAAAAACTTCTCTCTCCACTGCACTCTCCCCCCCCATGTCAGAGTCAAAGAGTCAAAGTCAAAGCCCCCGGCGGGCGATGGCGAATTGTCCCGTGGCCATTAAACCACGCCGGGTAATGCAAGTTCGCGCACCGGGTCTTGGTGTTAGAGCCCCCGGCGTGCGCTCGCGGCCCGCAGCCATTCCCAGCCGCGCGGGGCGGTGCTGTAAGGCCCCGCTCCAGGAGCTCTTCAACCCCGCAACTCGGGCGGGAGAAGTCGCCGTTGCGGAAGCCCCGAAAAGCGGTCACCCAGCAGGGACCCGCGGGCTCCCGGTGTCACTGTCCGCCAAACCCGCAGTTGCAGCCACCGGATCTCCGGGGGTCGGGTCGCAGCAGCGTCCACCACAGCTCCACCCGCTCTGGACTCGGCCAGCTCCGAGTCGCCGAGTTCTGTGCAGGAAAGAAGTGCAGATGCTGATTATAGCGAAGATGAACCAGGGTCTCTGCTGAACCAGGTAAGGCAGCAACTCTACCGCTGCACCACTGTGTCACCCTAAAGGCCTGTAAATATTGTACACATAGATAACATAATGAACAAAAAAAAAATTAAAATTAAAATCCCTGATGTTAGTGTGGAAACCCCATTTCTTCGTCCAACCAAGACCGTTGATAGTTCATAGTTCAGTTGGTGTTTGCAGTGCTCAAGAGGATGAGGTTGTGTTGAAGAAGCTGCTCCTGAACCTGGACGTTACAGTTTTCAGGTTCCTGTATCTTCTTCCAGACGGTTGGAGTGAAATGAGAGTGTGGCCAGGGTGGTGTGGGTCCGTGATGATGTGGGTCTTTGAGGCAGCGACTCCTGTAGATCCCTTCGATGGTGGGGAGGTCGGTACGGTGACGGACCGGGCAGTGTTCACCGCTTTTTGTGATCTCCATGGTTCCTGGGCGTTGGAGTTGCCGAACCAGGCCTTGATGCGACCAGTCAGAGAAAGCTGATGGAATGCATGATATCCACACACTGACCAGAAGCCATATTGGCAGCAACAATCAGAGAGCAGTCCTCAACTACTACCCACCTTGGACTATCTTCGATCAGACTTTACAAGAAATAGGAGCAGAGTTAGGCCATTCGGCCCATCAAGTCTATTCTGCCATTCAATCATGGCTGATCTATCAATCTCTCTCAACCCCATTCTCCTGCCTTCTTCCAATAGCCCCTGACACCCGCACTAAGCAGGAATCTATCTATCTTTACTGTAAATTGACGGCCTCCGCAGCCTTCTGTGGCAAAGAATTCCACAAATTCACCACTTTCTGACTAAAGAAATTCCTCCTCATCTTCCTGAATGAACGTCCTTTAATTCTAAGGCTATGTCCTCATGTCCTAGACTCTCCCACTAGTGGAAACATCATCTCAACATCCACTCTATCCAGTCCTTTCACTGTGCGGTAAGTTTCAATGAGGTCTCCCCCTCATCCTTTTAAACTCCAGCGAGTACAGGCCCAGTGCCGTCAGACATCCATCATATGTTAACCCACTTATTCCTGGGATCATTCTTGTAAACCTGCTCTGGACCCTCTCCAGAGCCAGCACATCCTTCCTCAGACATGGGGCCCAAAACTGCTCACGATACTCCAAATGCGGCCTGACCAGCTCCTTATAGAGCCTCAGCATTACATCCCTGTTTTTGTATTCTAGTCCGCTCAAAATAAATTATCTTGCATTAAAGGTTATTCACATTATTCCCTTTATTAAGTATCTGTGCACTGTGGTGCGATTGCAATCGTATACAGTCTTTCCGCTGACTAACCTAACCGCACGCAACAAAGGTTCTTCACTGTACCTCGGTAAGCGTGACAATAAACTAAACACGGCTCAGCCCAAACGCCATTGTTAATTGGATTGTAAAGGGCTTGGACACGCTAGAGGCAGGAAACATGTTCCCGATGTTGGGGGAGTCCAGAACCAGGGGCCACAGTTTAAGAATAAGGAGTAAGCCATTTAGAACGGAGACGAGGAAACACTTTTTCTCACAGAGAGTGGTGAGTCTGTGGAATTCTCTGCCTCAGAGGGCAGTGGAGGCGGGTTCTCTGGATGCTTTCAAGAGATAGGGCTCTTAAAGATAGCGGAGTCAGGGGATATGGGGAGAAGGCAGGAACGGGGTACTGATTGGGGATGATCAGCCATGATCATATTGAATGGCGGGTGCTGGCTCGAAGGGCCGAATGTCCTACTCCTGCACCTATTGTCTGTTGTCTATTGTCTATTGCCATTTGAACGCTAAGTAATCAGTGCCGATTAACAGAGGCTGGATCTAACTGGTTCACTCTGTTTGGCTCAACCTCTATCGCACACCTAAATAAAATATATTGTTAGTTTGATTGGGACATTAAATTTTGTTGTTAGTTGATAGATTTATGACCTCAGTTACTGCAATGCCAGGGTGCAAGTTTTGGCACTGCCGATCCCGCTAGTACGCTCAAAATGAATAGAGGAGGCAAATTCCGATTTACCACGCTGTTTGCATGTCTGGGCGATTAAAAAAAAAAAAGAATCATCACAACAGGAGTGCATTTTTGACTGCCTGCTGCAGCTTTGCTATCAACAACCTCTTAGTAATCAGGCTTCAGTTTGAGTTTATTGCCTGCCATACGTAATATAAATATGTCAACTCCTGCATCTGAACAATCAATGCACACACCGAAGTTGCCATAAACTACCTCACTCTTCTACATTCAACAGGATATTTAACAGACCTTGACTCCTAAATTTCTCCCGTATTCAATATTAATATTGTTTACAAATGGTCTTTGTGATGCAAAGTCTTCCTGCAGCAGATTTAATTAATATAATGTTCTGCCTTCTTAAGAATATGAGATTAAGTCAAGGATGGAAAAGACCTTGTAGCCCATCAACATTACCCTTTCAATTGGCCATCTCCAAAACCCAGCAGTAATATGAAGCCCAGCAAATTCATTACAGGATTAATAATGCAGAAATTATTTTCCCTTGTGTTCCCGTTATGTGATTTGAGTTGACATTCTCTGGTTCTGCAAGCTCAGTTTACCTCGCCGTTACAGTCCGCCCAAAACCTAACCCCAGATCAGCAAAGATTTGAGACAAATCTAGACACAAGAGCACCGCACAATCTAGACACAAGAGCATCCTTACCAACTGTATCACAGTATGGTACGGCAACTGCTCTGTCTCCGACCGGAAAGCACTGCAGAGGGTGGTGAAAATTTCCCAACGCATCACCGCTTCCTCGCTCCCCTCCATTGAGTCTGTCCAAAGCAAGCGTTGTCTGCGAAGGGAGCTCAGCATCGTCAAGGACTGCTCTCACCCCAACCATGGACTGTTTACCCTCCTACCATCCGGGAGGCGCTACAGGTCTCTCCGTTGCCGGGCCAGCAGGTCCAGGAACAGCTTCTTCCCTGCGGCTGTTACATTACTTAACTCTGCACCTTGGTGATTGTCAGTCACCCCCCCCCCCCGGACACTCCTTCCCCCAGATAAATTGCACTACTACGACTGTATGTACGTATTATTGCTCATTATTCTATGTTTGCCCTTCTGGGTGAGACGCTAACTGCATTTCATTGTCTCTGTACTGTACACTGCACAATGACAATAAAGATTGAACCTGAATCTGAATCTGACAAAGTGCTGGAGTAGCTCGGAGGCTCAGGCAGCATCTCTGGGGTTCGTGGAGAGATCACGATTGGGGTCGGGACCCTTCTTCTGCTCACTCTTCAACCCTACTCGTCAGCCGAAGGGTCCCGAACAGAAACGAGATCCATTTTCTCCAGAGATGCCGAGCTACTACAGCACTTTTTCCCTGTAAACCCGCACCTGCAGTTCCTTGTGTCGCCAGTTGATAAAAATTGCTACTTTGTGTACATTTGTTGTCAATGTATGAATGAGTGAATGAATAAGTTTATTGGCCAAGTATTCACATACAAGGAATTTGCCTTGGTGCTCCACCCGCAAGTGACAACATGACATACAGTGACAGTTAGGAATGACACATAAAACATTAAACATTAATAATAAAACATTATTGATTAAACATGTGCATTAAATAAAATACCAGATCAAAGGGAGGCTACAGATTGTTGGTTGTTGAGTAGAGCTACTACTCGTGGGGAAAAAGTTGTTTTTATGTCTGGCTGTGGCAGCTTTGACCGTCCGGAGTCGCCTTCCAGAGGGAAGTGACTTTGTGGCCAGGGTGAGAGGGGTCAGAGATGCCTTACCAACCTGTTTTACCAAGCCTTGTGTGTGTGTGTGTGTGTGTGTGTGTGCGTGCGTGCGTGTGTGTGTGTGTGTGTGTGTGTGTGTGTGTGTGTGTGTGGTGTGAGTGTGGGTGGTGTGTGGGGTGTGTGTGTGTGTGGTGCGTGTGTGTGTGTGCGTGTGTGTGTGCGCGTGTGTGTGTGTGCGCGTGTGTGTGTGTGTGTGCGTGTGTGTGTGCGCGTGTGTGTGTGTGCGCGTGTGTGTGTGTGTGTGTGTGTGTGTGTGTGTGTGCGTGTGTGTGTGTGTGTGTGTGTGTGTGCGTGTGTGTGTGTGTGCGCGTGTGTGTGTGTGCGCGTGTGTGTGTGTGCGTGTGTGCGTGTGTGTGTGTGTGCGTGTGTGTGTGTGTGTGTGTGTGCATATATATATATACAGACTGTATCTCTGGAGTAAAGGAACAGGTAACATTTCAGGTTGAGACCTTGACCTGAAACATCGCCTATTCCTTTTCTCCAGAGATGCTACCTGTCCCGCTGAGTTACTCCAGCTTTTTGCATCTATCATCGGTTGAAACCGGCATCTGCAGCTCCTTCCTACACATATAGATCTCTCAGTCCAGCACCCTCTTTATTTTTGTTTAATTTACCTACAGGTGTTTTTCTTTTACCACTGAGTCTCGTCACTTCCTCTCACTTTTCGTTAAACTTCAGCTGTTTGATTAACATGTCTGGAAAGAGAAGCAGCGAAACCGTTACTATTTCAACTCCAAGTCTTTTTGTCGGAACTGCGACAGGGAGAGTCAAGACCTTGTCGAAGACTGATGGGAAAGAGAATTTGGGAAACCTTTCCCAGTTCCGACAGTGTCCCAGAAAACCTTTTCATTTTCCACAATTCCTGCCGGAAGAATATTTGCAATTGCTCCCAGCATTTGCAGCTTTTATTCTTATAGAAACATAGAAAATAGGTGCAGGAGGAGGCCATTCAGCCCTTCATGGCTGCACCGTCATTCATTGTGATCATGGCTGATCATCCCCAATCAGTAACCCGTGTAATTAAACTCAAACGCAAGCTTTATCTTACTCTAAACACAGTGTCTGTGTTTAACACAGTGCCGAAACACAGCAAAGAGGTCCTTCTGCAGTTGTACAGCACCCTAGTGAGGCCACACCTGGAGTATTGTGTGCAGTTTTGGTCCCCTAATTTGAGGAAGGACATTCTTGCTACTGAGGGAGAGCAACGTAGGTTTACCAGGTTAATTCCCGGGATGGCGGGACTGTCATATGCTGAGAGAATGGAGCGGCTGAGCTTGTACACTCTGGAATTTAGAAGGATGAGAGGATATCTTATTGAAACATATAATATTATTAAGGGTTTGGACACGCTAGAGGCAAGAAACATGTTCCCGATGTTGGGGGAGTCCAGAACCAGGGGCCACAGTTTAAGAATAAGGGGTAAGCCATTTAGAAGGTAGACGAGGAAACATTTTTTCACAGAGTGTTGTGAGTCTGTGGAATTCTCTGCCTCAGAGGGCGGTGGAGGCCGGTTCTCTGGATACTTTCAAGAGAGAGCTAAGATAGGGCTCTTATAGATAGCGGAGTCAGGGGATATGGGGAGAAGGCAGGAACCGGGTACTGATTGGGGATGATCAGGCATGATCACATTGAATGGCCATGCTGGCTTGAAGGGCCGAATGGCCTCCTCCTGCACCTATTGTCTATTGTCTGTACACTGTAGACGGTTTGATTGTAATCATGTATAGTCTTCTTTGACTGGAGAGCAGGCAACAAAAAAGCTTTTCACTGTACCTCAGTACATGTGACAATAAACTGAAATAAACGACACTGTTGTGCAGGAAGGAGCTGCAGGTGCTGGTTTACACCGAAGGTAGATGCAAAAATGCTGGAGTAACTCAGAGGGACAGGCAGCATCTCGGGAGAGAAGGAATGGGTGACTTTTTGGGTTGAGACCCTTCAACAGACTGGGAAGTATCAACCTCAGTCTCAGCCTGAGTGTGAAGAAGGGTCTCGACCCGAAACGTCACCCATTCCTTCTCTCCAGAGATGCTGCCTGTCCCGCTAAGTTACTCCAGATTTTGTGTCTATCCTTTTAAACTGAATTATTTCCACGTATTCAGATTCCCACCAAGATCTGTTGAAGGTGTAATGGGGCTGTCCCACTTACGCGACTTTTTCAGCGACTGCCGGCACCTGTCATAGGTCGTTGCAGGTCGCCGAAAATTTTCAACATGTTGAAAATCCAGCGGCGATCAGAAAGACGCTACGCCTCTTTGGGCGACTAGGAGACGACTCACGACCATACAGGCGACATGTCGCGGGGTGAAGCCTGTATGGTCGTGAGTAGTCGCCCAAAGAGTTGTACCTTGTTCTGGTCGCCGCTGGATTTTCAACACTGTCCCACTTACGCGAAAAAGTCGTGTAAGTGGGACAGGCCCATTAGGATGGCATGTTTACTGAGCCATCAAATGCTTCATTTAATAACTTGAAAAGGGCACACAGATGAATTCCTTCAAGTCCAGGATTTGGAGCCAAGCAAAATTTAAACAACATTCCTTTAAGTTAATACATTTGCCAATGAGGCAAGACATTGGAGAACATTGCCCAGCTTGTGTGTATTTGTGTTGAGTGACTATTCGCCAGCATCCAGCAAAGTGATCTGCAACCAAGCATCTTAGTGTAACCACAATGCAGAATGGAAAGCTGGGTTTTGTTACCATCACTGCATGCATTGCCAAAACGCTACAAGCCAATGTTCAGTCCAATTTCAAATATGTTTCACTTTTGTCTCCCTGCAATGAGGCAGCAGATGAAAGAATACGATACAAATTTATAACGTATTGCCTTGGAAAAATCCATGTTCCCTATCTCTATGTGGTTAACCATGCTTGTGTGTCATGTATGTGTTTGTGTGTGTATGTCTGTTTGTGTGTGTATGTGTGTGTTTGTTTATGTGTATGGTTGTGTGTGTGTCCTTGTGTTTGTTTGTGTGTGTGTATGTGTATGCGTGAGTGTGTGTGAGTGCGTGTGTGTGTGTGCGTGTGTGCGTGTGTGTGAGAGTGTGTGTGAGTGTGCGTGTGAGAGTGTATGTGAGTGTGTGTGAGTGCGTGTGTGTGTGTGCGTGTGTGCGTGTGTGTGAGAGTGTGTGTGAGTGTGCGTGTGAGAGTGTATGTGAGTGTGTGTGAGTGTGTGTGTGTGTGCGTGTGTGTGTGTGTGTGTGTGTGTGTGTGTGTGTGTGTGGGTGTGAGTGTGTGTGTGTGAGTGTGTGTGTGTGAGTGTGTGAATGTGTGAATGTGTGAATGTGTGTATAATTGAATTTTGTAATTAGCTGTGTGAGTGCGTGTGTGTGTGTGTGCGTGTGTGTGAGTGTGCGTGAGTGTGTGTGTGTTTGTGTGTGCGTGTGTGAGAGTGTGTGTGTGTGTGTGTGTGTGCGTGTGTGCGTGTGCGAGTGTGCGTGTGTGCGTGTGTGCGTGTGTGTGTGTGTGTGTGTGTGTGTGTGTGTGTGTGTGTGTGTGTGTGTGTGTGTGTGTGCGCGTGTGTGTGTGAGTACACACACAGGCAATTCGTTGACCGACTCGGCCGTGGCTGGGTGAATGATGAGTTGGGCCCGGGTGCTGGACTGCACACAAAGCCCAGCCGGCGGGCCAGACGAGGCCCGGGCCGCGCGATGTCGCGCGCAAACTCTGGCTCCCCATCCAACTCCGATGATCGGCCATGAGAAGGAGGGGTGGTGGTGGTGTCGGCGGTAAGCAAAGGCCCGAAGGTCGGACAGCTGGCCGGGCTGCCGACCGACGGGGCCACGGGCGAGGCGCTGCTGCTGCTGCTGCACTCCATGGGCTGCACTACGTAGCATTGTTACAAAACCTACCATCAGCGGCGCTCCAAATCTGCCCACTGTCTTTGCATGCGATTCCAGAGGCTGTGAGTAGGGGGGGTGGGGGGGGCGGGTTTAAAATGCAGGTTTGTATTGGTTGTCAGAGAGGTATTTGCACGGACTACAAGTTGGTGAAGAAAATTCCTTCTGTGCTTCCGTTCCCGTTTAATAAAAAAGTTGCTGGTCGATTGCATCGTTGGATTGAAGTTAAACGCGACTTCTAACGCCTTCAACATCACGGATCAAAATCAACATCAAGAACTTCCACATCTTTAACATCTTGCCTTGCTTTTTGGTGTGGTTTCACTTTAATCTGATGATGCAAAATATGTTGTTGATGCCCCGATATCGGCCGTGCCTTGCCTGCCAATATCGCGGGGCTTAAATCATGGCAGTGGCCACATTCCGATCTATCACAATCCACTCTCAAGATAATCAAATTCTTTTTTTTTTTTGCGCAATCATGTCATAAGAACATTTAAATCAACTATATTTTGTGTTATTGTCTGTCCAAGATTAATATTTTCATACTAAATATCTGATTGAAAACTTCCACAATACATAGTTTAGGTATGTTACAATATTTACCTTCAGCGGCGCTGCAGTTCTGCCACTGGCTGTGTGCGCGATTTTGGGGCCTTTGAGGGGGGGGGGGGGGGGGGGCGGGGTTAAAACGCGTTTTTTTTACAACCTTGTCCTGGATTATATTTGGTAGGAGTGCAAGCTTTTGCTGAAGAATCGTTCCGACGGGCGTTCTGTGTCTATTTTATTTTAAATCGCCTGACTCGTTCAGCGCTGGAGTCATTTTTAAATCAGCTTCTGAAGCCGTCAACGCCGACAATGGGGACGGATTTCATGTAGGTGACAGAAAAAAGAAAGCCGTTTATTTTTATGTATAAAAGTGGTCCTTAAGATGCCTTCAGTTCACATTTTAAGTTGCGAAACAGTGATTTAATCCCCATACGAACCGGCAGTGTTTTTCATGCCAATATGGGGGTCTAAATCACTGCAAACAGCAATGTTCCAAATGGTCAGGTTCCAGAAAAACCCACTCGCAAGATGATTTAAATGGCCATTAATTTACAGGTATTAAACATTAAATTCCTTCCATTTGGCCTATAAACCCATGACAATGAGATTTAAAAATCATGTTATATTCTGAATTCTTGTGTGAATGTTATTTGGACACTTAGGCTATTTTAAAATGTTAATCTATTCTTAAAAAATTGATAGATGTTTAGATCTAGTAATTGAATTTTGTAATTAGCTACAATTAGGTAACTAACTAATTATATGCTTTAATTTCAAGTCATCTAAGTAAGATTGTTTCATATTTGTTTCAGAATGCTTCAATCTCTAATAACTGAAAATTTATTTTAGTTCTCTTAATTTTTAAGAAAGTTATGGGCTTTTGACTGTCCTCGATCACAGCTTTTGTGTTGTCAATTGAAAAGCAATAGGGAACAAGATGCTAATTTCCGAGTATGAAAATGGCCATAACTTCTTTAATTCTGAAGATGTGAAAGTGAATTGGGTGACAAATTAAACTTCTTTTATGCTTTATCTGATAGGATAAATTACAGACTTCGTTTTTAAAATTTCAAAATTTTGTAACATTGCTACATAGTTCTTAGGTTTTAGTCAGGTTTTGGAATAACACAAAATATAGATTGATGTTCTTATGACATGATTGTGCAAAAAATAATGATTTTGATTTTCTTGAGAGTGGATGTTTGTGAATTTTGAACACATGTCTGTGCAAAACGACCCTTGCCTGCAGCAGTGTTATAAACCAACAGGGTAAAATATATGGGAATTAAACATGTAATTCCTTCCATTGGCATAGAAATTTATGACAAAGTGAGATTTAAAAATCATGTTATATTGTGAATTCTTGTGTGAATGGGATCAGTTTGTTATTTGGATACTTTGGCTATTTAAAAAAATATTTTTTGCCTTTTCTTAAGAATGAGATAGATGTTTAGATCTAGTAATTGAATTTAGATGAATTTAATTTATTTGATGACACTGATGAATATGATTTTTTTGTTGGGTATTTACTATTTGTTTTCATTACGTTACTGTTATTATTGTTAACGTTACAATAATATTAAAGTTCTGATCTTGGGAATATCACATTTTTGTATTTTCAAGACAGTCTGGGTGGTTATTACTATTTCCGTCACAACGGTCAATTTTGTAATTAGCTACAATTAGGTAATTAACTAATTATATGCTTTAATTTCAGGTCATCCAAGTAAGATGTATCATATTTGTTTCAGAATGCTTCCATCTATCATAACTGAAAATTTCATTCTCTTAATTTTTATGAAAGTTTTGGGCTTTTATGTCAATTGACTGTCCTCGATCACAGCTTTTGTGTTAAGTTAATGGAAAAGCAATAGGGAACAAGATGCTAATTTCCGAGTATGAAAATGACAATAGACAATAGACAATAGGTGCAGGAGTAGGCCATTCGGCCCTTCGAGCCAGCACCGCCATTCAATCTGATCATGGCTGATCATCCCCAATCAGTACCCCGTTCCTGTCTTCTCTCCATATCCCCTGACTCCGCTATTTTTAAGAGACCTATCAAGCTCTCTCTTGAAAGCATCCAGAGAACCCGCCTCCACCACCGAGGCAGAGAATTCCACAGACTCACCACTCTCTGTGAGAAAAAGTGTTTCCTCGTCTCCGTTCTAAATGGATTACTCCTTATTCTAAAACTGTGGCCCCTGGTTCTGGACCTCTGAGAAAACCTCTAGACCTCTGGGACCTCTAGATCTCTGAGAAAACGCACGGGGAGAACGTACAATCTCCGTGCAGACATCACCCGTAGTCAGGACCGAACCGGGGATCCAGGGGCTCCGGCATTGTAAGGCGGCAACTCTACCGCTGCTCCACCGTGCCGCTCATGGTTTGCATCAAAAATAAAACACAGTTTTCCATTACAACTGGTATCAGTGTGGTGTGAATGTTAGACCTGCTCCAGGCATGTGAACAATTTGTGTGCGGCTTGGGTTTTAGTGATCCGAGCAGGAACACAAATAGAACAAACCTATGATTTTGATCCCCAGAGGCCCACAAGATATGTTTCTTATTAATGTTAACCCCATGGGTCAGGCAGCATCTCTGGAGAAAAGAAATAGTTGACGTTTCGGGTCAGGATCCTTCTTCAGACTCAGACAGTCTGATGAAGGGTCTCGACCCGAAACATCACCTTTTATTTTCTCCAGAGATGCTGCTCGACCCGCTGAGTTACTCCAGCTCTCTGTATCTTTTTTTTGTAAAGCGGCACTTGCAGTTCCTTCTTTCTACTTCAAACAGATTTCTGACACATGTATATAAGGAAGTTTGAAATGGAACATCAGGTAATGAAATAGTTCTTTTCAATTACGTTCCAAAACCTATTGTAACTGTCAAAAGAATGAGGAAAATGAATGTACTCAATTTCTGAGCATAAAAGGACCACAATCAACATTCAGCTGCTGCAATCAGTATGTCCAAGGGTCTCGACCTGAAATGTCACCGATTCATGTACTCCAGAGATGCTGCGTGCCTGACCCACTGAGTTACTCCAGCACTTTGTCAGTCCTTTCGCCTGTTTTGTTATTTTTAGTGCGTCTAAATGTATGTTTTAATGTTTCACAGTATGTCTTTCTTTTCTTTTAAAATCTTTTTATTAGCTTTTTTTTTCCAAAAACAAAAACAAAACAAAAAGAAATAATGATAAACATAACAGTGATATTGATACATAGGGATCAGGATTACATTAATAACAGGTATAACCTAAATATCAGTCTAGTCAAAATACACATTGAATATAGACCTCCCCGTCTCTATGTAAATATAGTTAAATGTTTAAAAGAAAACATATATATATTAACAAAAGATAAAAAGAAAAAAAAAGAGAAAAAAGGAAAAAACAAAACCCCTCTAAACTAGAAAAAAAAAGCAAAACAGAATCTGAGCTGCAAAGAATTTCAACAATTTAAGTCCCTGTTTGTCATCAAGTCCGTTTCGCCGTTTAAAGGTAAAATAATTATTATAACGGTTGGAGAGGGGACAGTTTATATTGTGTGAAAATGTTGAATAAATCTTCCCCAAGTCCTATCAAATTTAACCAAGGGTTCAACAATGTCACTCCCAGTATGTCTTATGTGGGTGGTGGGGTGGGGGGGGGGAAATAGGGGAAACCATTTTTCAGTCACTTACCTAGATGGAGATGCGCCTTGCCTCCATGTCACATCTTCGCCCCCCTCGCGGCCTACCGACTGGATTGGCACGGCCTTTTGGACCGGAGACCAACAGCAGACGCAGCGTGGAATTACCATTGCAGTGCCTGGGATCCTTGTCGAGGATCGCCAGTGATGGAGCTCTGATCACGGGCCCTGCTGACTTTAACATCGTGGAGCTGTGGTCTGCGGAGCTTCTAACCGCAGGAACGGCGCTGACTGTAACATCGTGGAGCCTGGGATCTTTTGCCGAGGATCGCCAGTGTCGGAGCTCCGTCCAGCTCGGCCTGTGGACTTCGGAAGCCGTGGTCTCCAGTAAGAAGCGGCCGATTCGGGAACTCCAAGCCGCTGAGTGTGTTCCGATCTGTCCCGACATCGGAGTTCCGATCATCCCGGTAAGGGGGCCTGTACATCGGGCCGTCCGTAGCGGCGACTGCGGAGGGTTCATGGCCCCGACCACGGGTGAACAAAAGGAGGAGTGACTGAACGTTATTGCCGTCCATCGCAGTGAAGAATGTTGATTCCGTTGTGGTGGATGTTTATGTTAAACTCTATTGTGTGTTGTGTTCTTTTTATTCGTATGGATGTATGGTGTCTCAAATCTCACTGTACCAACTGGTGCATGTGACAATAAATGCAACTTGAGCTTGAAATGTTATCATGTATCTCCACTCTGTAAATGGCTTGTTTGTAATCAGATACAGATGCTTCCCCATTTAAGACGCTTCGACTTACGATATTTCGACTTTACGATGGCGCGAACGCTGGGCGACGGCAGCGAGCCGCGCGTCACTTCCGGTCACGTGATCTCATTGGATTAAACGCCTTTTCGACTTGCGATGTTTTCGATTTTACGATGTGCTTATCGGAATGTAACCCCACTGGCGGTCGAGGATGAGCCGGCTACCCGCCCCTTTTCCGGGGGTTACGTCCGTGCCCGGGTGGGGTTAGAAAGGGACTACGCCCTGTCCACGGGCACCCTGGGGGATTTCCAGGCCCGCTGGGCACCGCAGGGGGTTGAATGCATCCTCAGTAATAGACAATAGACAAAAGGTGTAGGAATTTCAATAGACAATAGGTTTTCAATGCAAGAATAGGCCATACGGCCCTTCGAGCCAGCACCGCTAATAAGGATTGTAACATAGTTGTATAGTGGTTTATTTAGGATATATGTTTGTATTGTATTATGGTGGCGGGTTCTGGTTTGATTTATTGTAGTGTAAAGATTATTTTTTAATAATTGAATACATTTTTTTGATAAATAAAAAAACTGTAGTTCGAGGAGCAGATGTATTGTCTTTCCGCCGACTGGTTAGCGTGCAACAAAAACGTTTCACTGCGCACGTGACAATAAACGGAACTAAACTAATCTAAACTGGAAAGCGAGAGGGAGGGTCAATAAAGTGCAAGGACTGTCAAGAATATTTATCTCGAATATTTATAGGTAGATAAAAATGCTGGAGAAACTCAGCGGGTGAGGCAGCATCTATGGAGCAAAGGAAATAGGCAACGTTTCGGGTTGAAACGTTGCCTATTTCCTTCGCTCCATAGATGCTGTCTCACCCGCTGAGTTTCTCCAGCATTTTTATCTACCTTCGATTTTCCAGCATCTGCAGTTCCTTCTTAAACTCAAATATTTATACTACAGGTTGTCTGGTGACCTGTGAACAGTATTAGTGTTTTTGTGAATGAATGTTGGAATTTGGAAAGAAACAGGAGCAGTTAATGTCGAAGGGCTCTTCCACATCACCAATGAGGTAACGAGCCGTACACAAAGAGATAACGTCGAGGAAGGAACTGCAGATGCTGGTTCACTCCAAAGATGGACACAAACTTCAGTCTGTAGAAGGGTCTCGACCCAAAACGTCACCCATTCCTTCTCTCCAGAGATGTTGCCCATCCCGAAGAGTTACTCCAGCATTCTGTGTCCATCACAAGGAGATGACTTCAAGACAGGCACAAATCGCTGGAGTAACTCAGCGGGACGGGCAACATCTCTGGAGGGTGATGTTTCGGGTCGAGACCCATTCTACAGACTGAGAGTCACGGGAGAGGGAAACGAGAGATATAAACGATGATGTAGAGAGATAATGAACAAATGGAGTATTGCGTACAGTTTTGGTCTCCTAATCTGAGGAAAGACATTCTTGCCCATAGAGGGAGTACAGAGAAGGTTCACCAGACTGATTCCTGGGATGTCAGGACTTTCATATGATGAAAGACTGGATAGACTCGGCTTGTACTCGCTAGAATTTAGAAGATTGAGGGGGGATCTTATAGAAACTTACAAAATTCTTAAGGGGTTGGACAGGCTAGATGCAGGAAGATTGTTCCCGATGTTGGGGAAGTCCAGAACAAGGGGTCACAGTTTAAGGATAAGGGGGAAATCTTTTAGGACCGAGATGAGAAAAACATTTTTCGCACAGAGAGTGATGAATCTCTGGAATTCTCTGCCACAGAAGGTAGTTGAGGCCAGTTCATTGGCTATATTTAAGAGGGAGTTAGATGTGGCACTTGTGGCTAAAGGGATCAGGGGGTATGGAGAGAAGGCAGGTACGGGATACTGAGTTGGATGATCAGCCATGATCATATTGAATGGCGGTGCAGGCTCGAAGGGCCGAATGGCCTACTCCTGCACCTATTTTCTATGTTTCTATCTATGTTTCTAAATGAATGAAAGTTATGCAGGTTTTCAACATGCTTTGTTTTATAGGACAAAGATGCTTCATGTTTGCACTATTTTTGTGCATCACTATCTCTCTTTATATCTCTTATTCAGACCAGCATGAAATTGCTTGCAAGTTTCTAGTGTCAGGTAACAAGGGTATACAAGAAGGAAGATGGCTGTCCAACAAATTAGTTAGCAAAGCTTTGAGCAATTTCAAGTCCATTACATTAACTTTTCTCTAATAATCTCACACTTCGTTAGTAATCATTTAATTTTATAGCCCAGATAAGTTTTATGTGAATTATTCCCTGGAACCATTTTTGTTTTCTTCAATTTGACATCTGGGAAGATTAAAAAGATTTGATTGTCTTTGGTTTGGCCCCGGGGCTGTTGTACCAACAGCGTTTCAACAAGAAGACTTGATTTGTCAACTGAACCCTGCTTGTTTTTATTAAAATCCCTTTCAGAAACATTATAAGTAGCGTTTATGAGCGGTAATAGATCGCATTAAAACCACACTCGCAGCTGCCGTGTCGAACATGGGAACATCAAACCGATGAATTCTAATACCCACATTCATCAAGGAAAGCTAAGACATGGCCTTAAGAGATGTTTTTAAAAAAAAGTCTGTTTCTGTTTCAAAACACTCAGAGGATCCAAGTCTGAAAATTCACTGTGTGTCGTTGTACTGGAGAAAAAGGGGGGGGGGGGGAAATATTCAATGTTCATTAGTTCTAGGAGAAGAATTAGGCCATTCGGCCCATCGAGTCTACTCCGCCATTCAATCACGGCTGATCTATCTTTCCCTCGCAACCCCATTCTCCTGCCTTCTCCCCACAACCTCTGACACCCGTACTAATCAATGGCAAAGAAGACAGATTTCAAGGGATTTGGGCCAAACGTGAGCAGGTGGGACAAGTGTAGATGCTGTACATTATGTAGCATGGACAACTTGGGTCAAAGGGCCTTTCCCTGCTGTATGACTATGTCTCTATGATTCTATGATTCTATGATTCTTTGATTCTATGACTATGATTCTATGATTTGAAGATTCGATGATTCTATGATTCGATTACTATGATTCTATGATTCGATGATTCTATAATTCGATGACTATGATTCTATGACTATGCATCTAAGGGAGAGGGAGTGAGAGCATGGTGTTGAAGTAATATTAGATTTTACCTGTCCAAAGCCAATGCCAGAACAGATTTGTGGGCCAATTGGCTTAGCCTTTCTCCTGATTCTTAAAAATAAAGCAAAAGCAAGTAGTAACTGCAGTATATCTATCTTTCTCTCTCAACCCCATTCTCCTGCCTTCTCGCCATAAACCTCGAGTGGTCCATTCCCAAGAGGGAGGTGAATACAAACTACATGAGCAGATTTACTCAGGACCATGACAGAAATTGGGTTGGAAGGAACTGCAGATGCTGGTTTATACCGAAGATAGACACAGAGTGCTAGAACAACTCAGTGGGTCAGGCAGCATCTCGTGAGAAAAACAATAGGTGATGTTTCGTTTCGGAACCCTTCTTCATATAATTGGGTTTAGGTTTGCTATTGTTGCCTGTGGTCTATTCACACGCGCTTTGGCTGGTTTAGTTTAGATTAGTTTATTATTATCACGTGGGCCAAGGTACAGTGAAAAGCATTTGTTTGCATGCTATCCAGTCAAAGACAAGACTACACATGAGTACCCTAGCTTATGGAAGGACCTGTCCCAAGCCTGATAACAGAGGAGATAATCTGAGGAAAGACATTCTTGCCATAGAGGGAGTACAGAGAAGGTTCACCAGACTGATTCCTGGGATGTCAGGACTTTCATATGAAGAAAGACTGGATAGACTCGGCCTGTACTCGCGAAAATTTAGAAGATTGAGGGGGGATCTTATTACAACTTACAAAATTCTTAAGGGGTTGGACAGGCTAGATGCAGGAAGATTGTTCCCGATGTTGGGGAAGTCCAGAACAAGGGGTCACAGTTCATGGATAAGGGGGAAATCCTTTAGGACCGAGATGAGAAAAACATTTTTCACACAGAGAGTGGTGAATCTCTGGAATTCTCTGCCACAAAAGGTAGATGAGGCCATATTTAAGAGGGAGGCTATATTTAAGAGGGAGTTAGATGTGGCCCTTGTGGCTAAAGGGATCAGGGGGTATGGAGAGAAGGCAGGTACAGGATACTGAGTTGGATGATCAGCCATGATCATATTGAATGGCGGTGCAGGCTCGAAGGGCCGAATGGCCTACTCCTGCACCTATTGTCTATGTTTCTATGTTTCTATGTAAGCTGTTCCTGAGTCTGGTGGTGCGCGCTTTAAAGCTTCTGTACCTTCTGCCGGACGGGAGCGGGAAGAAGGAATGACCCGGTGGGGATGAGTACTTGATTGTCTCGTATTAATGTCGCAACACGTCCCAATTACTGCTTCCCTTTTATCCTCTGGTTGATCACTGATTTATAACTGCAGATAATTAGTTCTCAGTTCACAAGAGTATCAAGTTAAATTTGACACTGAGCCACAAGAGAGAAAAGGTGTGCAGATGACCAAAATATCCCGGTCAAATCGATTCTTCTTCGTATCGAGTCCACGCACAAGATTAGACGTTGTTCGGCCAGAGCTGAATGCATTTCTCGGCATCTGCACACAATGGTGTCTGTCTTGTCGCTTCTTGTGCTTCTTGTACGTGGTGGTGGAAAGATTGGTGGAGACAGGGCCGTGACGTGAACGCTCTTTCCTTCACCCCGGGCAAATGGATAAATTGAAGGGAAGTCCTAAAGGATGAAATGGTTGAAAGTGAATGAGGTTTCGGAAAGAAAATAGACAATAGGTGCAGGAGTAGGCCATTCGCCTCTTCGAGCCAGCACCGCCATTCAATGTGATCATGGCTGATCATCCCCAATCAGTTCCCTGTTCCTGCTTTCTCCCCATATCTTTAAGAGCCCTATCTAGTTCTCTCTTGAAAGTATCCACAGAACCGGCCTCCACCGCCCTCTGAGGCACAGAATTCCACAGACTCACCACTCTCGGTGAGAATAAGTGTTTCCTCGTCTCCGTTCTAAATGGCACACTCCTTATTCTTAAACTGTGGCCCCTAGTTCTGGACTCCCCCAACATCGGGAACATGTTTCCTGCCTCTAGCGTGTCCAAGCCCTTAACAATCTTGTTAGTGTGCGGGGATCGCTGGTCGGCGCAGATGCCATAGAAGGCTGTGGACGGCAAGTCAATGGATATTTATAAGGCAGAGATAGACGGATTCTTGATTGGTACGGGTGTGAGGGGTTATGGGGAGAAGGCCAGAGAATGGGGTTCGGAGGGAGAGATAGATCAGGCATGATTGAATGGCGGAGTAGACTTGATGGGCCGAATGGCCTAATTCTGCTTCTAATTAGTTTTTAGTTTTAGTTTAGAGATACAGTGCGGAAACAGGCCCTTCGGCCCGCTGGGTACGTGCCGACCAGCGATCCCCGCACATTAACACTATCCTACACCCACCAGGGACAATTTTTACATTTACCAAGCCAATTAACCTACAAACCTGTACGTCTTTGGAGTGTGGGAGGAAACCGAAGATCTCGGAGAAAACCCACGCGGGTCACGGGGAGAATGTGCAAACTCCGCACAGACAGCACCCATAGTCGGGATCGAACCCGGGTCTCCGGCGCTGCATTCGCTGTAAGGCAGCAACTCTACCGCTGCGCAACCGTGACTCTGTGGGCCGAAGAACCAGTTTTTGCGCTGTATTTCGAAACTAAACTAAATGAGCGTGGGATGACATAAGGGAGAGATGGTGGCGGGTGAGAATGACCACGTGGACGGGGTGGGGGAGGGGTGGCCGTGGGGCGAGTGGTTGGAATGAAGGTAGTGTGTGAGGGGATCGTTCTCTCATCCAACTCAGTATCCTGTACCTGCCTTCTCTCCATACCCCCTGATCCCTTTAGCCACAAGGGCCACATCTAACTCCCTCTTAAATATAGCCAATGAACTGGCCTCAACTACATTCTGTGGCAGAGAATTCCACAGATTCACCACTCGCTGTGTAACATTTTTTTTTCTCATCTCAGTCCTAAAAGATTTCCCCTTTATCCTTAAACTGTGACCCCTTGTTCTGGTCTTCCCCAACATCGGGAACAACCTTCCTGCATCTAGCCTGTCCAACCCCTTAAGAATTTTGTAAGTTTCTATAAGATCCCCCCCTCAATCTTCTAAATTCTAGCGAGTACAAGCCGAGTCTATCCAGTCTTTCTTCATATGAATGTCCTGACATCCCAGGAATCAGTCTGGTGGACCTTCTCTGCACTCCCTCTATGGCAAGAATGTCCTTCCTCAGATTAGGAGACCAAAACTGCACGCAATACTCCAGGTG
The DNA here is from genome assembly GCF_010909765.2 of Amblyraja radiata. Classification (NCBI taxonomy): domain Eukaryota; kingdom Metazoa; phylum Chordata; class Chondrichthyes; order Rajiformes; family Rajidae; genus Amblyraja; species Amblyraja radiata. The sequence goes on from NC_045967.1 coordinate 55,530,929, forward strand.
TGGTCTCACCAAGACCCTGTACAACTGCAGTAGAACCTCCCAGCTCCTATACTCAAATCCTTTTGCTATGAATGCTAACATACCATTCGCTTTCTTCACTGCCTGCTGCACCTGCATGCCTACTTTCAATGACTGGTGTACCATGACACCCAGGTCTCGTTGCATCTCCCCTTTTCCTAATCGGCCACCTCTAAACTAAACTAAACACCTTCATCCCCCAACCTCCAACCTCTGCCTCGTGATTTTTGAAGGACGCTCTTCAAAGTTCATGGGTGGAGAAAAAGATTTAATGGTCCAGTGGTCAATATGGACTATTTCTGACACCAGGTGAACAGTGAGCCTTTTCTCACTTGCTGAACAATAGGGCAATAAAGCTTCCATTCCACCTTGTCCCGGCCCCTGTCCACATATTTCCTTGTAAGTAATTGACAACATGGAAATGGAAAAGAAAATCAAAGGCAGTCTACTGTTTACTTAGCTATGACTCACTGAAGTTCTACCCCAAGCAGCCGAGCAGTGTTCAGTCAGGTTGCGACCAAATTAAACTTATTGCAAGCACAAAGTTTACAACAGAAGGCTCCATTGCCCAAACTGTGCACACATCGGCATTGACATATTTTGTGAGTCTGCTTCACTGAATCAGGTAAACATCAATAGATTTTTTTTAAGTTATGAAATTATATTTCACAATTTTTACCCAGATGTAGATCTCACTTCTGACATTTGCGTTGCTTAGTTTAATTTAGTTTAGGTTAGTGAAAAAGCATAGTAACAGGCCCTTTGGCCCACCAAGTCCGTGCAATCACTTGCGCACTGGTTCAAGAGTGAAAGCCCTGTCCCACTGTACGAGTTCATTCATAAAAAAAAAATCAAACTCGTGGTAAGCACGTAGAATGAACGTAGCGGGTACGTCGGAGCTCGGGGACATCTCTTAGCGGCTCGTAACGCTAATGGCAGGTACTCGGGAAGACTCGCTAACGGCAGGTAAGCTCGGGAAGACTCGTGAAGATTTTTCAACATGTTGAAAAATGTCCACGAGAGCCCCGAGTACCGACGAGCGGCCATTACCGTAAATCTCCGAGTTCGAATCAGGGCAAACTCGGGAGAACTCTTGAATGAACTCGTACAGTGGGACAGGCCCTTTAAGAGTCAAGAGTGTTTGATTGTTATATGTTCCAGATAGAACAATGAAATTCCTACACAACAGAAAATGTAAACATAGTACACTGTAAACAATATAATAAACGAGGAGGCCTGGTCCCCCAACGCAATATTGTACCATTCACCCAGAACACACATACATGCACATAACAAAACAAAACAAACAGTAATAGTGCAATAATAACATTAATAGTCTATGTAATTCAGAGCTTATTTGCAATTGTTGTGTTTAATAGCCTGATGGCTGTGGGGAAGTAGCTGTTCCTGAACCTGGACGTTCTATTCCACAAACTAGGGGACAATTTACAGAAGCCAAATTAACGTCTTTGGAGTGTGGGAGGAAATCGGAGCACCAGGAGAAAACCCACGCCGGTCACGAGGAGAAGGTACAAACTCCGTACAGACAGCACCCGTAGTCGGGATCGAACCCGGGTCTCTGGCGCTGTGAGGCAGCAACTCTTCCACTGCGCCACCGTGCCACCCTCTGTGTACAAGACATAGATAACACTCTGGGGAAGGGTCCCGACCCTAAACGTCGCCTGCCCGTTCTCCAGAGATGCTACCTGGCCCGCTGAGTTACTCCAGCACTTTGTGTGGCTATTTATAAACCAGCATCTGCAGTTCCCTGTGTCTAGAGATAGCGATCTGTACACCAGATACTCGCTAATCATTTAGATTCCTTGCAACAACCAGCATGGGAGCAGTGGGTAGAGTTGCCGCCTCACAGCGCCAGAGACCCGGTTCGATCCTGACTACAGGCGCTGTCCGTACGGAGTTTGTACGTTCTCCCCGTGACCTGCGTGGGTTTTCTCCAGGTGCTCTGGTTTCCTCCCACACTCCAAAGACGTGCAGGTTTGTAGGTTAATTGGCTTTGGTATAATTGTAAATTGCCTCTAGTGTGTGTAGCTTAGTGTTAATTTGTGGGGATCGCTGGTCGGCGCGGACTCAGTGGGACGAGTTACCGTTCTGTGTCTCTAAACTAAACTTAACTAAACTAAACAAAACCATTTGCTGCTTCATCTATTCATTATGAAAAGTACGAAGGTCCCAAAGCAGTTCGTAGAGCCACTGCCTTGGAATTCCACCAAACCGCACCCAATCCTGACCTCTGGTGCTGCCTGTGTGGAGTTTGCATGTTCTTCCTGTGACTGCGTGGGCTTCTACCAGATGCTCCAGTTCCCTCCCACATGGCAATGAGAGAGGGAGGGAGAGAGAGAGAGAGAGAGAGAGAGAGAGAGATAACGAGCGAGGCAGTGCAATGAAGAATGTGAACCGTACACTTTCAGTGAGTGGTGTTTAGTTGGATTATTAATGGCGTTGAGGTGCTGCACACTGACTCCACTCCTCGATTCCACAGGCAGGCTGGCGTTGGCCTTGTGGCCAACAATTGCAAGAGGCATCTCGATAAAATGCTTTCCTTGGGTGCATCTGTAGAAGTTGGTGAGAGTTGTAGGGGACATGCCGAAATTCCTGAGGCTACTAAGGAAGTAGTGCTTCTTCAATATGGGTGGTCCAGGAGAAGTTGGTGATGTTGACTCCTGGAATTTGAAGATTTCAACCATCTCTACTTCGGCTCCATCAATGCAAACTGGGTATTGTGTACCGCTTTGCTTCCTGAAGTCCATCACATCTCCTTTGTCTTGCTAATGTAGAGAGAAAGGTTGCTGTCTCAACACCAGTACACAAGGTTCTCAATCTCCTTGATGGACCAACATGTCCGATTCAGATTCAGATTCAGATTCAGATTCAATTCAGATTCAATTTTAATTGTCATTGTCAGTGTACAATACAGAGACAACGAAATGCATTTAGCATCTCCCTGGAAGAGCGACATAGCAAATGATTTGAATAAATAATAATAAGTGATAATAAGTGTCCGGGGGGTGGGGGGGTGATTGGCAGTCACCGAGGTACGTTGTTGAGTAGAGTGACAGCCGCCGGGAAGAAGCTGTTCCTGGACCTGCTGGTTCGGCAACGGAGAGACCTGTAGCGCCTCCCGGATGGTAGGAGGGTAAACAGTCCATGGTTGGGGTGAGAGCAGTCCTTGGCGATGCTGAGCGCCCTCCGCAGACAACGCTTGCTTTGGACAGACTCAATGGAGGGGAGCGAGGAACCGGTGATGCGTTGGGCAATTTTCACCACCCTTTGCAATGCCTTCCGGTCGGAGACAGAGCAGTTGCCATACCATACTGTGATGCAGTTGGTAAGGATGCTCTCGATGGTGCAGCGGTAGAAGTTCACCAGGATCTGAGGAGACAGATGGACCTTCTTCAGTCTCCTCAGGAAGAAGAGACGCTGGGGAGCCTTCTTGATCAGAGTTGAGGTATTGTGGGTCCAAGAGAGGTCATCGGAGATGTTGACTCCCAGGAACCTGAAGCTAGAAACACGTTCCACCTCCGTCCCGTTAATGTGGATGGGGGTGTGCGTGCCGCCCCTGGACTTCCTGAAGTCTACAATGAGCTCCTTGGTCTTCTTGGAGTTAAGGGCCAGGTTGTTGTCAGCGCACCATGCTGCTAAGTGCTGGACCTCCTCCCTGTAGGCCGACTCATCGTTGTTGCTGATGAGGCCAATCACCGTTGTATCATCTGCATACTTGATGATGGTGTTAGTACCATGTACAGGTGTGCAGTCATAGGTGAAGAGGGAGTAGAGGAGGGGGCCATCTACACTGTCCCATCTACACTAGTCCCACCTGCCCACACTTGGCCCATATCACTCTAAACCTGTCCTCTCCATCTGCCCAGATAAATGTGCATTCCACAACAACATCCTCTGGCAGCTCGTTCCACAAATCCACCAACGTTGTGTCAAAATATTGTCCCCATTCCCCCCTCACCTTAAACCTCTGGTTCTTGCTTCCCTTACTCTGGGTAAAAGAATCTGCGTAGTCACTTTGTCTAATCCTCTCATGCCATTGGGAAGAAGGTACAAGGGCTTGAAAACTGTATCATCCCATTTCCAGACAAGCGCCATCCCAACAACCACAACCCGACACAACACTAAATTAACTGGAAACCATGAACAGTCTGGGTTGCAATAGGGACTTTTTGTACAAATTTCCCCAACAGAATGCTCAATAGTCGGGCAGCTCGGTGGTAAACAAATGGGCGGCACGGTGGCGCAGCGGAAGAGTCGCTACCTCACAGCACCAGAGACACGGGTTCGATCCCGACTACGGGTGCTGTCTGTACGGAGTTTGTACGTTCTCCCCGTGACCTGCGTGGGTTTTCTCCAAGTTCTTCGGTTTCCTCCCACACTCCAAAGACGTACAGGTTTGTAGGTTACTTGGTTTGGTATGAATAGAACATTGTCCCTAGAAACATAGAAACATAGAAAATAGGTGCAGGAGGAGGCCATTTGGCCCTTCGAGCCAGCACCGCCATTCATTGCGATCATTCCCAATCAATAACCCATGCCTGCCTTCTCCCCATATCCCTTGATTCCACTATCCCCTAGAGCTCTATCTAACTCGCTCTTAAACCCATCCAGTGATTTGGCCTCCACTGCCCTCTGTGGCAGGGAATTCCACAAATTCACAACTCTCTGGGTGAAAATGTTTTTTCTCACCTCTGTCTTAAATGGCCTCCCCTTTATTCTAAGACTGTGGCCCCTGGTTCTGGAGTGCGTGTAGGATGGTGTTAAACATAGAAACATAGAAAATAGGTGCAGGAGTAGGCCATTCGGCCCTTCGAGCCTGCAACGCCATTCAATATGATCATATGTGTGGGGATCGCTGGTCGGCGCGGGCTCGAACGGTGGGCCGAATGGCTTGTGTCCGCGCTGTATCTCTAAACTAAACTAAATATAACTGCATCGTGTGTGCAATTCGGTAATCATTTTTGAATTTACGTAGCTCTATTCTCAGCTCTGCCCTTGGAACTGGCACTGTACTAATTACAGTCACATCATTAAAATCTAAAACACTGCCTCGGTCTACACAATTCCCGATTCAGAAGGGACATCTTCTGTGCAGACAAGCCAATAGGCAGTGTCAGTTTTGTAGAGTCATATCTCCTTCTCTGGGGTCTGCATTTCAAAATAATTGCAAGGAAAAAAAAAGTTGTCACAAGTCCCGTTGAACCAAGTCACAGCTGGAATTACAACTCTTCTTGAGAATCCATTATTTCTATTAAATGGGATAATAATATATGTTAGCAACTAATTAATGATGAGATTATATATTAATTACATGAATTACATTCATCCAATATGGGCACAGTATCCTTATGATCAAAAGATGATGGGAAGAGAGGCTAAAAATAATTTGGTGGCTTACATAATGTGGCAGTCGTTAATGGTGATAGTTATCAGTCCATACATCTCCAGAGGCATCAAACCTTCCAAGCTACTGAAGTCCTCTCAGTTAGGAAATAATAGGCATCAGTATGAAGAAGTGTCCTGACCCGAAACATCGGCTATCCATGTCCTCCAGAGATGCTGCCTGACCTGTTGAGTTACTCCAGCACTCTGTGTTCTAATGAGAATTGGTTCAGAGAATCATTGAGTCAAAGAGTATGGAAACCAGGCCCTTTGGCCCAACTTGCCCATACTGACCAATATGCCCCATCTACTCTAGACCCAGCTGCCAGGCGTGGCCAATATCCCTCTACACCTGTCCTATACATGTATCTGTCCAAATATCTCTTGAATGTTACGATACTCAACTACCTCCTATAGTTTAGAGATGCAGCACGGAAACAGGCCCTTCAGCCTACCGGGTCCACGCCATCCTGCGATCCCTGCACATTAACATTATCCTACACCCACGAGGGAAAATTTTTACATTTACCAAGCCAATTAACCTACAAACCTGCACGTCTTTGGAGTGTGGGAGGAAGCCGAAGATCTCAGAGAAAACCCACACAGGTCACGGGGAGAACGTACAAACTCTGTGCAGACAGCACCCGTGGTCGGGATCAAACCCGGGTCTCTGGCGCTGCAAGCGCTGTAAGGCAGCAACTCTACCGCTGCGCCACCGTGACTGCTGGCATGGTAGTCCTCCGGCAGCTGGTTCCATACACCCACCACCCTTTGTGTAAACGAGTTACTCCTCTGTTTCCTAATATATCTTTCCCCTCCCCCCTCATCCTCACCTCAAACCTATGTCCTCTGGTCCTCGATTCCGCTACTCTGGGCAAAAGACTCTACCCGATCTCTCCCTCTCATGATTTTATATACCTCTATAAGATCACCCCTTATCCTCCAGCACTCTGAGGAATAGAGTCCCAGCCTGCTCAACCTCTCCCTGTAACGCAGGCCCTCTCGAGTCGGAGAAACATCCCCGTAAATCTTCTCTACACCCTTTCCAGACTCATTGACACATTATTTAAAGTGCATCAATTTCCACCCCCTCTGTCTAAAGGAACTGGTCGCCAGACGTTTCTTTCATTATACTGAGCGGAAAATCCTCGCTCCCAATTGAGATGGGCCAAAGGATGTTGGACAAGTACACGGATAAGAAAGGGTCAGTGGGATATGGATCAAATGTGGATAAATGGGGTGCGTTTGGATGGGGCATCTTGCTCGGCAAGAGCTGGTTGGGCCAAAGGGCCTGTTTCAACGTTGTGTGGCTCGATGACTCCAAGTCCACAAAACTGGATGGCAATTTAATTATTTGTCACATGTACCGCCGAGGTACAGTGACATTCTTTTTTACATACAGTTCAGCACAAGTATCACTGTACATAAGCACTTGGATACATCTCGGACACAGTAGGTCATAAATGTTCATGCATAAGCCATTCGGCCCATCATGTCCACTCCGCCATTCAATCGTGGCTGATCTATCTCTCCCTCTCAACCGCATTCTCCTGCCTTCTCCCCATAACCCCTGACACCCGTACTAATCAAGAATCTATCAATCTCTGCCTTAAAAATATTGATTCTGGATTAGTAAGGGCATTAAAGGGGTGGCAGGTTTAGGTGGTAAATAGTTCACAGCCAGGGGTGAAAGAATCTGAACCTCATCCCCAACACCAACTGTGATGTATCTGTCAATGACAGTGCTGGCTAGGGAGTGAGTACGTCAGTTTCAGTCCAGTTTAGTTTATTATCAGAGTGAAAAGCTGTGTGTAGCATGCTAACCGGTCAGCAGAAAGACAATACATGATTACAATCGAGCCATTTACAGTGTGTAGACATGATAAGGGAATAACGTTTAGTGCAAGGTAATGTCCGATCAAAGATGGTCTGAAGGTCACCAATGAGGTAGGTCTTCTTCTTCTTGCGTATGGCGTGCACAGCCTAAAGTTGCAGGACAACTTGTTCTATGTGATCTTATTTGATTGTGCACGCCAGGTTGATTGCATTCGTCGAAACAGGGCGGACCACGTGAAGGTTGCAATCTCCCACCCCAATGAGCTAGGTAGTACTTCAGGACTGTTCTCCAGTTGTTGTAGAGAGAAGAGGTAATGGCCAGGGTGCGACTGGTCCTTGATGATGCTGCCGGCCTTGCCAGGGCAGCGTGAGGTATAAATGGAGTCAACGGAATGGAGGTTGGTTGGTGTGATGGTCTGGGCTGCAATGTCCACAATTCACTGCAATTTCTTGCGGTCTTGGATGGAGCTGTTCCCAAACCAAGCTGTGAGGCATCCTGATACAATGCTTTCTACAGTGCATCTGTAGAAGTTGGTGAGAGTTGTTGGGGACATGCCAAACTTCCCAAGCCTTCTAAGGATGTTTTTGGTCATTGCTTCCATATGGGTGGCCCAGGAGAATTTGTTGGTGATATTGACCTGGGCATTTGGAGTTTTCAAATATCTCTACATTGGTTTATTTTAGACTAGTTTTCTTTAGTTTAGTTTAGTTTAGTTTTGGTTAATTTAGTTTGGCTTGGAGATACAGCATGGTAGCAGGCCATTCGGCCCACCAAGTCCACGCTGACCACTGATCACCCATTCACACTAGTTCTATGTTATTCCACTTTCTCATCCACTCACCACTTGCACAGGTCACGACTTTGGGATGCGGGAGGAAACCGGAGCAGCTGGAGGAAACCCACGCTGTCACAGGGAGAGCTTGCAAACGCCACACTGACTGCAGCTGAGGTGAGTATCGAACCCACGTCTCTGACAATGCTGGCTTCACATTGAGGGCACCCTTCATCATATGTGGCACCAACATCGGGAATGTAGTTGATGAAGGGTGTCCTCAATGTGAAGCCAGTATTGTCAGAGACGTGGGTTCGATACTGACCTCAGCTGCTGTCAGTGTGGAGTTTGCAAGCTCTCCCTGGCAGCTCGAAACCTCCAGGGCATCTTGAACATGAGCCACAAAAGCATCTTCCCCTCACCTGCAGCCACAGTGAGGATACAGAATGGCAGCAACATAGACCGTTGCAGGTCAAATGAAGGGTCTAAAGAAGGGTCTCGACCCAAAACGTCACCAATTCATTCTCTTCAGAGATGCCGCCTGTCCCGTTGAGTTATTCCAGCAACTCGTGTCTATCGTGTTTTGGCGCGCTTTGGCTGCCGCTGCTCTCTCTTCACATTGTGTTTTTGATTTTCTGTTTTTGGATTGAATTCTGTTTTTAATTTGTGTCTCTGTGATGTCTTTATTACTTGTTATATTCCGATTATATGTTTTTATTCCGGTTACTATGTAAAGTGTCCTTGAGATGTCTGAAAGGCGCCCATTAAATAAAATGTATTATTATTATTATTATCTAGCTAGCTAGGCTAGTGCGGCGAAGATTGTATTGTTGCAGCTGTGAATTCAATCTTTCAAGGCAGCAACATTCAGCTCTACAGTACATTTATTAATTCTTCCATATTCATATCCACGTGCTTTAGTTGAACAATAAAGTTTTACGAGGCACTCAATTCAGATTGTAATCTTTAATGATATAAACCACGGCATATAAGCTAGTAATGAACTCCATAGGAGTTGGCTATATTAGTGACAATCCTGGAATGTGGGCTGCTAGTGTGTTGCACGCAAATACTTGCAGTGAACCATCTCAAAGGCAGGACAAGTGCTCGCTTGGATTTAGAAGAATGAGGGGGTAAGCCATTTATAACTGAGACGAGGAAAAACGTTTTCACACAGAGAGTTGTGAGTCTCTGCCTCAGAGGGCGGTGGAGGCTGGTTCTCTGAATACTTTCAAGAGAGAGTTAGATAGAACTCTTAAAGACTGCGGAGTCGGGGGATATGGGGAGAAGGCAGGAACGGGGTACGGATTGTGGATGATCAGCCATGATCACATTGAATGGTGGTGCTGGCTTGAAGGGCTGAATGGCCTACTCCTGCACCTATTGTCTATTGTCTATTTCGAGAGGACTAGAACACAAAAACAGGGATGTAATGCTGAGGCTCTATAAGGCGCTGGTCAGATCTCATTTTGATCGCATTGTGAGCTATTTTGGGCCCCATATCTGAGGAGGGTGTGCTGGCTCTGGAGAGGATCCAGAGGAGGTTTACAAGAATGATCCCAGGAATGAGTGGGTTAACCTATGATGAGCGTTTGTCGGCACTGGCCCTGTTTTTGCTGGAGTTCAGAAGAACCTCATTGAAACTTACTGAACCGTGAAAGGCTTGGATAGAGTGGATGTGGAGAGGATGTTTCCACTAGTGGGAGAGTCTAGGACTAGAGGTCACAGCCTCAAGATTAAAGGACATTCCTTTAGGAAAGAGATGATTCTGCTCCTATCACTTCTGACCTTTCCAATTCCCAATGGACAGGGATTTCAGGATTGGTAAACATATCTCCGGCAGTTGTCTACCAAGCCCGCATTACCAGCTAGAGATGACAAGCAGCCCATCACTTTACAAGCCAACGTGCCGGTTCTATTCCAGGCACTGCAATACCACACAATGTTACATTCCTCCGCAGCCTGGAATCATTGTGATTCAACTTGTACTAGAATGCCTAATCATATTCTTAACCTCACCACTATTTCTAACCTAACCCATTGGGCATTTCTTTCCACATAATTCACCAGTTTGGCTAAGCATACACGCGCAGCTGAGATTAAGTTGCCTGGAATCTTATATCTAGTTCATAGCTCTATATATATGTTGTTATACATTTCTCCCCGTTCTCGTAAGCTTGAAAACTCACACCACCAGACTCAGGAACAGCTTCTTCCCCTCTGTTATCGGGCTTCTGAACGGTCCTTCCATAAGCTAGGGCACTGTCCGATTCACCTCTACCCCATTGCGGGCATTGGACTTTGTCTCTGGAACTGATGCGCTACGATACTGAGAACTATATTCTGCACTCTGTATCTTCCCCTTTGCTCCACCCATTGTACTTGAGTTTGACTAGATTGTATCTATGTACAGTATTATCTGAACTGTTTGGTTAGCACGCAAAACAAAGCTTTTCACTGTACCTCGGTACACGTGACAATAATAAATCTAATACTGTAATAGGCAATGGGTTCAATCCCAACTACGGCTGCTGTCTGTACGGAGTTTGCACGCTCTCCCCGTGACCAGCGTGGGTTTTCTCCGAGAACTTCGTTTTCCTCCCGCACTCCAAATCGACCAACGGGTTTGTAGGTCAATTGGCTTGGTAAATGTAAAAATTGTCCCTAGTGGGTGTAGGATGGTGTTAGTGTGCGGGGACCGCTGGTCGGCACGGACCCGCTGGGCCGAAGGGCCTGTTTCCGCTCTGTATCTCTAAACTAAACTAAAATTAAACTAAACAATAATAATCGGTAACTTGTCAGCTGCGTGAGGAGTCTAATTGCAAACCAAGCCTAACAATTTTATATCTATCTCAGATAATGAATTAAAAAAATTAAATTAGTAATAGCTGGTTGATGCTGAATTATGGTGACACATCTGAAATATTATTGTAACCTTAATTATTAATGCCATCAGTTAACCATATCTAGTAACTCATTTACATGCATTAATGCCTAATACTTAAATGCTGTTAACTGTGTTATTGTAATAAATGGAGCTTGTGAATACATTCACTTTCATTAACACTGTCCCAACAGAAGGCTTCAAATGGCAGTATTAATATAACGTGCGTCCCCATTCAAAACATCTAGATAGATAGGGTGAATGCATAGAGTATCTTGCCCAGAGTTGGGGGGGAATCCAGAATCCAGAGGACATAGGTTTAAGGTTAACTGGAACCTGAGCACCCAGATGAACCCCACGCAGGTCACAGGGAGAACGTACAAACTCCGTACGGACAGCGCCCGTAGTCAGGATGGAACCCGGGTCTCTGGCGCTGTGAGGCAGCAACTCTACCACCCCTTGAGTTTGCCCGGTGCTGAGGTTGAGGGGAGAACTATTAGACGTATGGAAAATGATGAGAGGCATAGATAGGGTGGACAGTCAGAACCTTTTATCCAAGGTGGAAAAATCAAATACTAGAGGGAATAGTTTTAAGGTGAGAGGAGAAAAGTTTAAATGAGTTTTTTACCCAGAGGGTGGTGGGTGCCTGAAGCCTCTGTCAGGGGTGGTGGTGGAGGCAGATACGATAGTGGCGTTTGAGAGGTTTTTGGATAGGCACATGGATATGCAGATAATGGATGGATATGAACTATATGTAGGCAGGTCAGAGTTCATCTTGGCATCATGTTTGGTACATACATTAGTTTGCTTTAGTTTAAAGATACAGGACGGAAACAGGCCCTTCGGCCCACCAAAGGAATGAGTGGGTTAACATATGACGAGCGTTTGACGACACTGGGCCTGTACTCGCTGGAGTTTAGAAGAATGAGGGGGGACCTCATTGAAACTTACCGATTAGTGAAAGGCCTGGATAGAGTGGATGTGGAGAGGATGTTTCCACTGGTGGGAGAGTCTAGGATGAGAGGTCACAGCCTCAGAATTAAAGGACGTTCTTTTAGGAAGGAGATGAGAAGGAATTTCTTTAGTCAGAGGGTGGTGAATCTGTTGAATTCTCTGCCACGGAAGGCTGAGGAGGCCAAGACGGTGGATATATTTGAGGAAGAAATAGATAGATTCTTGATTAGTACAGGTGTCAGGGGTTACGGGGAGAAGGCAGGAGAATGGGGTTAGGAGGGAGAGATAGATCAGCCTTGCGGAGTAGACTTGATCTACCTAATGAAGAATCTGTCAATCTCCACTAAAGTATCCATTGACTTGGCCTCCACAGTCGTCTGTGGCAAAGAATTCCGCAGAGTCACCGCCCTCTGGCTCAGATTCTGGAATCTTGAGCAAAAAACAAAGTGCCGGAGCAACTCAGTAGGTCAGGCAGCACCTGGGGAAGAAAAATGGACAGATAATGCTTCAAATTGGCACGTGCGGAATATTGGAGGTTGTACCATAAAAAATTGTATATAACCAGGGTCGCCGGGGTAATGGCTGCCTTGCCGACAGTCTGTTCGTCTTTTCACTCTTTTTGTTATTTTTGAGTTTTACTTTTTTTTTCAGGTTCTTACCTTCCCGGAGATGTGACTGATTTTCGGATCACATTCTCCGGGCTCTGCGGCCTTCCATCGCTGGAGATGGAAGCCTCCTCAGACTGTCGTGAGCCCCACCGTGGGGCGTGGACTTAACATTGGAGCTGATCCCTTGGCTGGGATCGTTCCCACCGCGAAAACCAACACCAAGAGGCCAAGTCGGGAGCTCCAACATCGTGGAAGGTTCGACCAGTCCCGACGTGAGTTTTGATCGCCCGGCGCGGGTGAGCTGACATCCCCCCGATGCGGGAGCTTGATCGCCTCGACACGGAGGGCCTGAACGCCGCCGGCTACAGGAGTCAAGATCGTCCCGTCAACCGGGGCTCGAGGCCCCCGACCGAGGAGGAACTAAGGGAAGGGACTTGAAATTTATTTTGCCTTCCATCACAGTGAGGAATGTGTAGGAGTCACTGTGGTGGATGTTCATGTTAAAATGTGTTTTTGAGTGATTTGTTAGTTTAATTGTATGACTAACCTGGTCAATGAAATTCCTCGTATGTTGCAAAACATATTTGGTGAATAAAGTGTGATTCTGATTCTGATTCTGATTCTGATAATGTGATCAATGTGATTGATGAATAAAGGAACAAATTGAATACAAGCTGGTGGATGAATTGGGGAAGGTTGAATTGGTGATAATATGATTTTGATCGGAAAGTAGAGAACACTACTTAAGTTACTTTGTAAATTAACAAATAGAAAAAAAGCTGCTTTGGATTTGAACAGTCTTGGGGGGAAAACTGTTTCCATGTAACCTCCTTGCGGTAATCAGCCATCATTGATCACAGACAACAGAACACAGCTGCTACTTTAACCATGAGAGGCCAGTGAACCTGACAAGCGATCATTTCCATAAAACAAATGATACTCTATGGAAAGTCCAGAACAAGGGGTCACAGTTTAAGGATAAGGGGGAAATCTTTTAGGACCGAGATGAGAAAAACATTTTTCACACAGAGAGTGGTGAATCTCTGGAACTCTCTGCCACAGAAGGTAGTTGAGGCCAGTCCATTGGCTAGATTTAAGAGGGAGTTAGATGTGCCCCTTGTGGCTAAAGGGATCAGGGGGTATGGAGAGAAGGCAGGTACAGGATATTGAGTTGGATGATCAGCCATGATCATATTGAATGGCGGTGCAGGCTCGAAGGGCCGAATGGCCTACTCCTGCACCTATTTTCTATGTTTCTATGTTTCTATGAAAGTGCAACATACAGCCTTCATTATTTTAGCTTGCAAAAATAAACCTACTGTTATCGAAAATATTTTTATTTTTGAAATTCCTTCAGGAAAAATAACTTTGTTATTGCGAGCCCAAAACTCTCTCGCCCCTAATCCTTTCCCCACATTAACACAATATTTTTTCTAACATCATTTTTTATTATGTGAGGTTTTTTAGGAACGCAAATATCTGGTTGTAACAGAATCACCTGTAACCTTGTTTCTCAGCAAGGTTTTCTGATCCACAAGATTTTTGCATTTATATTAAAGTTCTTCACAATGTTATCAATGTATAAGGCTGGTTATCATTGGGTACATCTGCCCCATTAAGATGACCATGACTGTTTAGTTTAATTTAGAGATACAGTGCAGAAACAGGGCCTTCGACCCACCGAGTCTGAGCTGACCAGCGATCACCGCACACAAACACTATCCTACACACACCTGGGAAACTTACATTTACACCAAGCCAATTAACCAACAAGCCTGTACGTGTTTGGGGTGTGGGAGGAAACGTACAAACTCCGTACAGACAGCACCCGTAGTGGGGATCGAGCCCGGGTCTCTGGCGCTGTGAGGCGGCAACTCTACCGCTGCCCCACCTTGCGGCTGCTGCTGCAAGCAAGATTTTTATTGTACCTGTACCTCATCGTAACTGTGCATTCGACAATAAATTCGACTTAACGTGACTGGGTTGATGGATTTTCCACGGGGAAAGGCAAGTGGCGCAGCGGCAGAGTTGCTGCCTCACAGCGCCAGTGACCCCGGGTGCGATCCTGACTAAGGGCGCTCTGTGCACGACTGTGCTGCCCTTACATGTCATAAATAGGTGGAAAATAAGAAAAATCTGATCGTCTGGTTTGGAACGATGATCTCACACACACACACACACACACACTGAAACTCACGGGGAGACTGGTGAAAGCATCATGTTTAGCGCTCAAATGCAACGCAGTGACATCTTCATTTTAAAATGTCTTCCCACTATATGTTCCACATTAATTCATTATCTATGCTGCTCACTCCATTAATTCTGCGAGTGTTATTACCAGAGTGTTGATGCACATGTCTGGAGCTATGACAAGCATTTTGAAAGCTAATCTGACAGTTAATGACTTCATTAAGTGTTGGATACTAATTGGTTTACATCAGGGGCCTCCAAGTAATTGGTGTAAATATATTAACACCTGAGCATTAATAAACCCTGGCCACCCATTTAAATCAATAATGCACATTGCTCCTTCCTGAGCTGAAGGCAGCGACAAGATAGCCCAGATACCAGGAGGATGAACAATTAATACTCAGCGCAGGCAGCCACAACAGAAACACAACCTGGTTGGAATGGAATGTCAGTTTTGTTTCATGAATCACATATTATTTTTAATTTGATGAACATTAAACTTAAAACAATCTGAATGGGCTGAGAGATTTGTGTGAATAAAATGTGTCAATTGACATCCAGAGTCCCACACAAGTAAAGATGAGGTTGGACATTTCCCTGCTGTTAATTGACAAAACGTAAACACTTGATGAACGACCTGCCCCGCCTGCTCTGCGTGGTTTTAAGATGCACTTCTTTAGTTTAGTTTAGGTTAGAGATACAGCGCAGACCTTCGGCTCACCGGGTCCATGCCGACCAGCGATCCCCGCGCATTAATACTATCCTACACACACACACTAAGGACAATTTTTACATTTACACCAAGCCAATTTGCCTACAAACCTGTACGTCTTTGGAGTGTGGGAGGAAACCGAAGATCTCAGAGAAAACCCACGCAGGTCACGGGGAGAACGTGCAAACTCCGTACTGACAGCACCCCTAGTCGGGATCGAACCGGGGTCTCCGGCGCTGCAAGCGCTGTAAGGCAGCAACTCTACCCGCTGTGCCTACATTCTGCTACAAGGCGCTGGTCAGGCCAGCTGTTGGAGTACTGTGACCAAATTTGGGCCCCATATCTGAGGAAGGATGTGCTGGCTCTGGAGAGGGTCCAGAGGAGGTTTACAAGAATGATCCCAGGAATGAGTGGGTCAGCATATGACGAGCGTTTGACATCACTGGGCTTCTACTCGCTGGAGTTTTGAAGGTTGAGTGGGGACCTCATTGAAACTTACAAAATAATGAAAGGCATAGAGAGAGTGGATGTGGAGAGGATGTTTCCACTGGTGGGAGAGTCTAGGACCAGAGGTCACAGCCACAGAATTAAAGGTAGCTCTTTTAGAAAGGAGGTGAGGAGGAACTTCTTTAGTCAGAGGGTAGTTAATCTGTGGAACTCATTGCCACAGAGGGCTGTGGAGGCCAAGTCAGTGGATGTTTTTAAGGCAGAGATGGACAAATCCTTGATTAGAACGGGTGTCAAGGGTTATGGCAGGAAAACGGGGTTAGGAGGCAGAGATCAGCCATGATTGAATGGTGGAGGGGACTCGATGGGCCGAATGGCCTAATTCTACTCCTATAACTTGTGAACTTATGTCAGGTAGGAACAAAAGCAGGCGTCTGTCCGTGAAAGGTTGGCCTTCGAATGTATGTCCTTGCCATGGCAGGTCTTTGTGAAGAGCACCATCACACAGTCGTTCTCCACAATCAAGCAGCAACATCCACTAGTGAAGGAAAGTAGTCGTCCTCAGTGCTAGAGGAACTCAGGGTGTTAGGCAGCATCTGTGGAGGGAGTGGATAGGTGACATTTTGGGTTGGATACCCTCTAGAGTTTGAACAAAGGTCCCAAACCTGTCATCTGTCCATTCTCTCCACAGGTGTTGCCAGACCCATTCAGTTCCTCCAGCACTTTGTGTTTTGCTCAAGATTCCAGCATCTGCAGTTCCATGTGTCGTCGAGTAACTTACATTCTCTTGAGGAAAATGTCCAAGGTATAAAAATCATCGAGGCTTTCAGTGGCCATGGGTCTGGAGATAACATCACGGCAGCACCATCTCAGAGGACTGCTGTGTGTAAGGTGAAGGCCACTTCATGTTCTCAAGGCGACCAGACATATCTAGATCTCAAACACAAACAGGAGCTGCAGATGCTGGTTTATACCGACGAGAGACACAAATTGCCTGAGAAACTCAGCGGGACTAGGCAACATCTCTGGAGAGAAGGAACGGGTGACGTTTCGGGTCGAGACCATTCTTCTGAAGACTGACCGAATAGTGAAACGACTGGAGAGAGTGGATGTGGATGTTTCCACTTTCAACAGAGGCCCAGGAGCCGGTGGTGAGGGAGGAGCAACGTCCGTGTGGTGAGTGTAAAACCCATCGCGGGGCTTGTTTCAACAGAGGCCCAGCAGCCGTTACAGAGGGAGGAGCGACCTCCGTGCGGTGAGTGTAAAACCCATCGCGGTGCTTGTTTCAACAGAGGCCCAGGAACCGTTACAGAGGGAGGAACCAAAATCTGCAACGTTCCATTCGCAGATCACACTTCAAATTAAGGGGGCTGGTCGAACGGACTAGAGGAAGCAGCTGATTGGCTTGTATCCCGGGTAAGGCTTTATTGTATTCGGATAAGGGGGAGAATGAGGCCCAGGGCAGTTTACTGTTCTGGATGTCAGATGTGGGAGGTCATGGAGTCTGAGTGCCCTCCAGACGTCCACATCTGCGCCAGGTGCGTTGAGATGGGGCTCCTAAGGGACTGTGTCAGGAACCTGGAGCAGCAACTCGATGACCTCTGTCTGCTCAGGGAGAGCGAGGAGGTCATAGAAAGGAGTTACAGGGAGGTGGTCACTCCAAGACCACGGGAGACAGAAAACTGGGTCACAGTTAGGAAGGGCAACGGGCAGAGGCAGGGACTGGTGAGTACCTGTACTCCTTGCTGTACACCTTGAAAATAAGTACTCATGTTTGAGTAAGGGTGGGGGAGATAGCCTACCTGGGGGCAGCGACAGCGGCCGGGCCTCTGGCATAAAGACCAGTCCTGTTGCTCAGAAGGGTAAGGAAAAGAAGAGGAGGGCAATTGTAATAGGGGACTCTATAGTCAGGGGGTCGGATAGGCGATTCGGTGGACGCAGACAAGAGACCCGGATGGTAGTTTGCCTCCCTGGTGCCAGGGTCAGGGATGTGTCTGAACGTGTCCAAGAAATCCTGAAATGGGAGGGAGAGGAGCCTGAGGTTGTGGTACATATAGGTACCAACGATATAGGTAAAAAAAGAGAAGAGGTCCTGAAAGAAGAATTTAGGGAGTTAGGTAGAGAGTTAAGGAGAAGGACTGCAAAGGTAACAATCTCAGGATTACTGCCTGTGCCACGCGACAGTGAGAGTAGGAATGGAGCGAGGTGGAGGATAAATGAGTGGATGAGGGACTGGTGCAGTGGGTATGGATTCAAGTTTCTGGATCATTGGGACTTCTTTTGGGGAAGGTGCGACCTGTACAGAAAGGACGGGTTGCACTTGAACTCGTGGGGGACCAATATCCTGGCAAGGAGATTTGCAAAGGCTACTGGGGAGACTTTAAACTAGTATGGTTGGGGGAGGGACTCAAATTGGGAAAGCTAGCAGTCAGTGTGTGAAGCAGGGGGCAGAGAATGGTAGCACTCTGACCCAAAATGTAGGGGAGAGAGAAGAAAAAGACAATAAACAGAGAATAAGAGAGGGTGGGTTTCTTAAATGTGTATATTTTAATGCTAGGAGCATTGTAAGAAAGGTGGATGAACCTAGAGCCTGGATTGACACCTGGAAGTATGATGTTGTGGTGATCAGTGAAACATGGTTGCAGGAGGGCTGTGATTGGAAACTAAATATTCCAGGATTTCATTGCTTCAGGTGTGATAGAATTGGAGGGGCAAGAGGTGGAGGTGTTGCATTGCTTATCAGGGAAGATATTACAGCAGTGCTTTGGCAGGATAGATTAGAGGGCTCGTCTAGGGAGGCTATTTGGGTGGAACTGAGAAATGGGAAAGGGGTAGCAACACTTATAGGGGTGTATTATAGACAACCAAATGGGGAGCGAGAATTGGAAGAGCAAATATGTAAGGAGATTGCAGATATTAGTAGTAAGCACAAGGTAGTGATTGTGGGAGATTTCAATTTTCCACACAAAGACTGGGAAACACATTCTGTAAATGGGCTGGATGGGTTGGAGTTTGTAAAATGTGTGCAGGATAGTTTTTTGCAGCAATACATAGAAGTACCTACTAGAGAAGGGGCGGTGCTGGACCTCCTGTTAGGAAATGAGACGGGTCAGGTGGCAGAGGTATGCGTTGGGGAACAGTTCGGGACCAGTGATCACAATATCATTAGTTTCAATATAATTATGGAGAGGGTCAGAACTGGACCTAGGGTTGAGATTTTTGATTGGAGAAAGGCTAACATTGAGGAGATGCGAAAGGATTTAAAAGGAGTAAATTGGAACAGTTTGTTTTATGGGAAAGATGTGGAAGAGAAATGGAGGACATTTAAAGGTGAAATTTTAAGAGTACAGAATCTTTATGTCCCTGTTCGGTTGAAAGGAAATAGTAAAAATTAGAAAGAGCCATGGTTTTCAAGGGAAATTGGACACTTGGTTCGGAAAAAGAGAGAGATCTACAATAATTATAGGCAGCATGGAGTAAATGAGGTGCTTGAGTAGTATAAAGAATGTAAAAAGAATCTTAAGAAAGAAATTAGAAAAGCTAAAAGAAGATATGAGGTTGCTTTGGCAAGTAAGGTGAAAGTAAATCCAAAGGGTTTCTACAGCTATATTAATAGCAAAAGGATAACGAGGGATAAAATTGGTCCATTAGAGAGTCAGAGTGGACAGCTATCTGCAGAGCCAAAAGAGATGGGGGAGATATTGAACAATTTATTTTCTTCGGTATTCACCAAGGAGAAGGATATTGAATTATGTGAGGTAAGGGAAACAAGTAGAGTAGGTATGGAAACTATGAGATTCAAAGAAGAGGAAGTACTGACACTTTTGAGAAATATAAAAGTGGATAAGTCTCCAGGTCCGGACAGGATATTCCCTAGGACATTGAGGGAAGTTAGTGTAGAAATAGCAGGGGCTATGACAGAAATATTTCAAATGTCATTAGAAACGGGAATAGTACCGGAGGATTGGCGTACTGCGCATGTTGTTCCATTGTTTAAAAAGGGATCTAAGAGTAAACCTAGCAATTATAGACCTGTTAGTTTGACGTCAGTGGTGGGCAAATTAATGGAAAGGATACTTAGAGATAATATATATAAGCATCTGGATAAACAGGGTCTGATTAGGAATAGTCAACATGGATTTGTGCCTGGAAGGTCATGTTTGACTAATCTTCTTGAATTTTTTGAAGAGGTTACTCGGGAAATTGATGAGGGTAAAGCAGTGGATGTTGTATATATGGACTTCAGTAAGGCCTTTGACAAGGTTCCTCACGGAAGGTTGGTTAAGAAGGTTCAATGGTTGGGTATTAATAGCGGAGTAGCAAGATGGATTCAATAGTGGCTGAATGGGAGATGCCAGAGAGTAATAGTGGATGGCTGTTTGTCAGGTTGGAGGCGAGTGACTAGTGGGGTGCCACAGGGATCTGTGTTGGGTCCACTGTTGTTTATCATGTACATCAATGATCTGGATGATGGTGTGGTAAATTGGATTAGTAAGTATGCAGATGATTCTAAGATAGGTGGGGTTGTGGATAATGAAATAGATTTTCAAAGTCTACAGAGAGATTTATGCCAGTTGGAAGAGTGGGCTGAAAGATGGCAGATGGAGTTTAATGCTGATAAGTGTGAGGTGCTACATCTTGGCAGGACAAATCAAAATAGGACGTACATGGTAAATGGTAGGGAATTGAAGAATGCAGGTGAACAGAGGGATCTGGGAATAACTGTGCACAGTTCCCTGAAAGTGGAATCTCATGTAGATAGGGTGGTAAAGAAAACTTTTGGTGTGCTGGCCTTTATAAATCAGAGCATTGAGTATAGAAGTTGGGATGTAATGTTAAAATTGTACAAGGCATTGGTGAGGCCAATTCTGGAGTATGGTGTACAATTTTGGTCGCCTAATTATAGGAAGGATGTCAACAAAATAGAGAGAGTACAGAGGAGATTTACTAGAATGTTGCCTGGATTTCAGCAACTAAGTTACAGAGAAAGGTTAAACAAGTTAGGGCTTTATTCTTTGGAGCGCAGAAGGTTAAGGGGGGACTTGATAGAGGTCTTTAAAATGATGAGAGGGATAGACAGAGTTGACGTGGATAAGCTTTTCCCACTGAGAGTAGGGAAGATTCAAACAAGGGGCCATGACTTGAGAATTAAGGGACAGAAGTTTAGGGGTAACATGAGGGGGAACTTCTTTACTCAGAGAGTGGTGGCTGTGCGGAATGAGCTTCCAGTGAAGGTGGTGGAGGCAGGTTCGTTTTTATCATTTAAAAATAAATTGGATAGTTATATGGACGGGAAAGGAATGGAGGGTTATGGTCTGAGCGCAGGTATATGGGACTAGGGGAGAATACGTGTTCGGCACAGACTAGAAGGGTCGAGATGGCCTGTTTCCGTGCTGTAATTGTTATATGGTTATATGGTAGTGGGAGGGTCTAGGACCAGAGGGCACAGCATTCTAAGGTTTACTCTAAAAGACGTTCCTTTGGGAAGGAGATGAGGAGGAATTTCTTTAGTCAGAGGGTGGTGAATCTGTGGAATTCATTGCCACAGACAGCTGTGAAGGCCAAGTCAGTGGATATATTTAAGGCAGAGATAGATAGATTGTTGAT
Source organism: Amblyraja radiata (assembly GCF_010909765.2). NCBI lineage: Eukaryota > Metazoa > Chordata > Chondrichthyes > Rajiformes > Rajidae > Amblyraja > Amblyraja radiata. The sequence continues at coordinate 55,552,361 of NC_045967.1, forward strand.
TAGTACGGGTGTCAGGGGTTATGGGGAGAAGGCAGGAGAATGGGGTTGAGAGGGAAAGATAGATCAGCCATGATTGGTGGAATAGACTTCATGGGCTGAATGGCCTAATTCTGCTCCTATCAGTTATGAACTTAAAGCCTTGTCCCACTGTACGAGTTCATTCAAGAGCTATCCCGAGTTTCCCCTGATTCGAATTCGGAGATTTACGGTAATGGTACTCGGGGCTCTCGTGGTCATTTTTCATCATGTTGAAAAATCTTCATGAGTCTTCACGAGCTTACCGCGTTTCCCGAGTACCTGCCGTTAGCGTTACGAGCCGCTAAGAGACGTCCCGAGCTCCGACATACCCGCTACGTACATTCTACGTGCTTACCACGAGTTTGATTTTTTTTTTAACTCGGGAGAGATCTTGGAATTAACTCGTACAGTGGGACAGGGCTATGAGGAACCAGCAATTGTCCAATTTACTTACCCCTAGAGTCTTGCAGTTCTGAGACACCCAGCACTTGACATCATCTCCTCTCATGGGAATTTGAGACCATGCAATCACCGTGGCGCAGCGGTAGAGTTGCTGCCTCACAGCACCAGAGACCCGGGTTCGATCCTGACTACGGGCGCTGTCTGTACGGAGTTTGTACGTTCTCCCCGTGACCTGCGTGGGTTTTCTCCGGGTGCTTCAGTTTCCTCCCACATTCCAAATTTGTATGTTAATCGGCTTGGTATAATTGTAAATTGTCCGTAATATGTGCAGGGTAGTGTGAGAGTGCAGGGATCGCTGGTCGGCGCGGACTTGGTGGGCCAAAGGGCCTGTTTCCTCACAGCATCAGAGTGCACAGCTACACGCAGGTTCGCAAGCCAGAATAATGTCAGCCAAGTAGCTTCTCAATGTTAGGGCAATCCTTAAACAGAAACTCATACTGTAGCTGAGCGGTAGTGTGAAGAGTGAAGTGTGAAGCCAAAGGCATTTGGTGCCAAGTATACAGTGGACGCTAATCATCAGTGTATCAATGTGCACATTCTCAAAAAGTTCACAAAATTAACCTCTCAATCATGTTCGCCAAGTATACAAACTGATCAACTCTATTAACAAAAACCTTGGCCAAGAGTTAAAATGGATTGGAAAGAAGCATTTAATGTGAGCAAACTCTATGAAATGGCTTTCAGTACAACAGATGGATGTGTTTAAGAATTCCTGTACCAGCTGTACTGGGCACAAGCCAACATAGAAACCCACGTCAAGAAGGGTCTGAAGAAGGGTCTCGACCCAAAACGTCACCCACTCCTTCTCTCCACAGATGCTGCCTGACCCGCTGAGTTACTCCAGCATCTTGTGTCCATCTTCGGTGTAAACCAGCATCTGCAGTTCCTTCCTCCACATACACCAGGTTAGGTTTGTCAAGCAGAGGGATCTAGGAGTACAGGTTCATCAGATCCTTGAACACGTGACACGGGCTGGTGGAGAAAACATCGCGAGCACTAGCCACCATCAGACCGGGCTGTGAACATAGTGGTAGGAATATCATGGACTGTGCAGGAAGGATGTCACTAGGGTTGCCAACTGTCCCGTATTAGCCGGGACATCCCGTATATTGGGCTAAATTGGTTTGTCCCGTATGGGACCGGCCTTGTCCCGTATTTGACCGCTACTACTCGGGTCGAGGGGACTGTCGGGTCGGAGCGCTGCGTCCGGCCCCGCCTCACCCGTCCCGACGTAGTGCAGCCCATGGAGTGCAGCAGCAGCAGCAGCAGCATCAGCGCCTCGCCCGTGGCCCCGTCGGTCGGCAGCCCGGCCAGCTGTCCGACCTTCGGACCTTCGCTTACCGCCGACACCACCACCACCCCTCCTTCTCATGGCCGATCATCGGTTCATGAGTTGGATGGGGCGCTGGACTTTGGCCCGGGCCAAAACTCCTCAGCTGGCCCGCCGGCTGGGCTTTGTGTGCAGTCCAGCACCTGGGCCAACTCATCATTCACCCAGCCACGGCCGAGTCGGTCAACGGATTGCCAAGGGGAATTTGTCCTGTATTTTGACCTTTTGTCCCTTATTTGGGAGTGAGAAAGTTGGCAACCCTAGATATCGTTAAGATGTAAAGGATGCAGAAAATATTTTTTGAAGATGTTACCAGGACTGGAGGGACTGAGTTATAAGTAGAGGCTGGGTTAGATGGGATTTTTATTCCTTGGAACACTAAGGGGGCTCTGGGGGTGACCGTATCAAGATTTACAAAATCATGAGGGGCATAGAGAAGGTGAATAGCCACGGTCATTTAGCAGAGTGAGGGAATCTAAAACTAAAGGGCACCTTGTTATATCTGCTGAGGTCTGAATAATTTCTTGACTGTCGAGTCTAGAGCAGGGATGTTAATCCTTACATTTGATGGAAAAATCATGAAAAACAAAATATGAAAATGGGGTTACAAAGGAGCAAAAACAAACAAGAGATAGAAGGAAAATGCTTCTTTTACAATAACAATTATATGAGAATTCACAATATCTCCGGCAATGATTAGAATCTATGATGATAAGGTTTTGCTTCTGTGGAATTGACAGAAAGGTTATTTGGTTGAAATTAGAATTTCTGCCGAGCCTGCCATACATTAATTTCCAGTTGAATGGGCAAGCTATAAATCTGTCTCCCGTGGACATCGATGACTGAGCTGGTCGCTTGTTCTCACTCTGTGAACCTGACTGCAGAGGCCCTTGGAGAGAAGGCCGACATCACGTGACTGTTAGAGTAACAGGGAACCCTGTGCGACGTTTGCCCAACATCACCGCTACTCAAAGCAGGACTGGGGGCAGTAGTTACTGGCCCGAGACCTAGATAGAGTGTATGTGGAGAGGATGTGTCCACTATGTGGAATCTGTGGAATTCATTGCCATGACGGCGGTGGAGGCCAAGCCAATTTGTAAAGTAGAGATAGATAGATTCTTGATTAGTAACGGAGTCAAAGGTAACGGGAAGAATGGAGTTGAGATGAAAGAATGGATCAGCCTTGATCGAATGGTGGAGCAAACTCGATGGGCCGAAGAGACAATAGACAATAGGTGCAGGAGTAGGCCATTCGGCCCTTCGAGCCAGCACCGCCATTCAATGTGATCATGGCTGATCATCCCCAATCAGTACCCCGTTCCTGCCTTCTCCCCATAGCCCCTGACCCCGCTATCTTTAAGAGCTCTGTCCAGCTCTCTCTTGAAAGTATCCAGAGAACCGGCCTCCACCCCCCTCTGAGGCAGAGAATTCCACAGACTCACAACTCTCTGTGTGAAAAAGTGTTTCCTCGTCTGTTCTAAATGGCTTACCCCTTATTCTTAAACTGTGGCCCCTGGTTCTGGACTCCCCCAACATCGGGAACATGTTTCCTGCCTCTAGCGTGTTCAAACCCTTAACAATCTTCTATGTTTCAATAAGATGCCCTCTCATCCTAAACTCCAGAATGTACAAGCCCAGCCTAATGTTTTATGAACTTATGATTTATATTTTATTAAGTCTTGAATAAAAAGTAGAGGCTAAGTTTTAATCCGCTTGCTCTCTTACTCGTATCATGGATCCGTACAGCACGGAAACAGGCCCTTCGGCCCAACTCACCCATGCCCCAGCAAACCCTGGAAAAAAGGTTTTGGCTGTCTACCGTTTCTATGCTACTGGTTTGGAGATACAGCATGGATATAGACCCTTCTACCCACCAGGTCCAAGCCAAGTCCATTTGCACTGGTTATCCCACCTTCTCATCCACTCCCTATACACCAAAGTTTGTACGTTCTCCCCACGACCAAGTGGCTTTTCTCCGAAATCTTCGGTTTCCTCCCACACTCCAAAGACGTACAGGCTTGCAGGTTAATTGTCTTGGTGTAAATGTAAACATTGTCCCTCGTGTGTGTAGGATAGAGTTAGTGTGTGGCGATCGCTGGTCAGTGTGGACTTGGTGGGCCAAAGGGCCCGGTTTTGCGCTGTATATCTAAACTGAACTAAACACAGGGGGCAACTTACAGAGGGCAATTAACCTACTTTGAGATATGGGAGAAAACTGGAGCACCTGGTGAAAACCCACGTGGTCACAGGGAGAACTTACAAACAGCACCAGAGGTCAGGATCGAACCCGGGTCCCCGGCCCTGTGAAGCTGCAGCTTTAGGCATGGTGACGGGCCTGAACTTTCACCACCAGATGCCCAAATAGGTAGTTGGAACTGAGTAGCAAAGTACCCCACTGTTTAGCAGTTTATATTTCAGCAAAACAGCCTGCAGGCATATCTGGAAAATCTGCCCCCAACATCACTGGCAAACCATATCCCTTTCCTCTCTGCAAAGTTATTAATTTGATCGTTTATTTTGAATGCTTTGACTGAGTCCATATTCACTGAATAGTGAATTCCTCAAGGTAACTGCTTAAAATGTAAATTAATTACTCAAAGCTATACTTAGCCTAAGGCTTCCTTATAACATCATCATCCCTGCTGGGTTGTAACTGATTCTGCATAATGAAGCAAGCCAGCATCATGGAAAAAAATCACACACACACGCGCACACACACACGCATACACACGCACACACACGTGCACACACACACATACACACACACACACACGCACACACACACACACACGCACGCATACACACACACACGCGCACGCACAAGCACACGCACGCGCACACTAACGCACACACGCACGCACACACACGCACACACACACGCACACGCACATGCGCACATGCACGCACGCACTAACACGCACGCACACACACACGCATTAACACACACGCACACGCGCACACACGCACGCACACGCGCACCCACACACACATGCGCACGCACACGCACACACACACGCACGCACGCACACACACACACAGACGCAGACATGCAAACACACACGCGCACACACACACACACACACACATGCAAACACACGCCCGCACACACACACACCCGCACGCACACATGCAAACACACGCATGCACACACGCACACACACACACACCAATCACGCCCCGCTCCCCAGCCTCTCCCCCACCCCGCACCCCCAATCTCCCGTGCGCCCCATCGGCCTCCACTTGCCCCTCCCCCCCCCCGAAAAAGCACGGAAACAGACCATTCGGCCCAATGAGTCCGTAGTGACCGGCGATCACCCCATACACTCACTCTATCCAACAAGGGACAATTTTACCAAAGCCAATGAAGGCCCAGAAGGATGGATTCTTGATTAGTACGGGGGTTATGGCAAGAAGGCAGGAGAACAGAGAAGAGGGAAAGATAGATCAGCCATGATTGAATGGCGGAGTAGACTTGCTGGGCCAAATGGCCTAATTCTACTCCTATCATTTATGAACCTACAAACCTGTAAGACTTTGCAGTGTGGGAGAAAATTGCAGCAGCCGGAGAAAGCCCAGGCAGGTCACGGCTCAAGTGTTTTATTGTCATATGTCCCAGGTAGAACAATTAAATTCTTACTTGCAGCAGCACAACACAATATGTCATCATAATCAATAATAGAACAAAACAGTCAAAAAACAAAACACAGGGCGAACATGCACACTCCGTACAGACAGCACCCGTAGTCAGGATCGAACCCGGGTCACTGGCGCTGTGAGGCAGCAACGTTACCACTGCGCCACCTTGCTGTCCCTCAGAGACACTGCAGCCGGAACCACAGTTGCTTTTGATCTTCTGCAGTTGTACAGGGCCCTAGTGAGACCACACCTGGAGTATTGTGTACAGTTGTACAGGGCCCTAGTGAGACCACACCTGGAGTATTGTGTGCAGGTTTGGTTCCCTAATTTGAGGAAGGACATTCTTGCTATTGAGGGAGTGCAGCGTAGGTTTACAAGGTTAATTCCCGGGATGGCGGGACTGTCATATGCTGAGAGAATGGAGCAGCTGGGCTTGTACACTCTGGAGTTTAGAAGGATGAGAGGGCATCTCATTGAAACATATAAGATTGTTATTTTTGGACACGCTAGAGGCAGGAAACATGTTCCCGATGTTGGGGGAGTCCAGAACCAGGGGCCACAGTTTAAGAATAAGGAGTAAGCCATTTAAAACGGAGACGAGGAAACACTTTTTCTCACAGAGAGTGGTGAGTCTGTGGAATTCTCTGCCTCAGAGGGCGGTGGAAGCCGGTTCTCTGGATGCTTTCAAGAGAGAGCTAGATAGGGCTCTTAAAAATAGCGGAGTCAAGGGATATGGAGAGAAGGCAGGAACTGATTGTGGATGATCAGCCATGATCACATTGAATGGCGGTGCTGGCTCGAAGGGCCGAATGGCCTACTCCTGCACCTATTGTCTATGTTTCTATCTCCACTCTCCCATCACCGTGAGCTACTGCTGACCTCTGGAGTTGACATCCAGTAAAACAACAGCTCCAGCGAGCGTGGGAATACAGTTGGCGTGAGGCCATCGCTGGCAGCCCATACACAGCTTACACTGATTCACGGCGTAACATTTTTCATAGAGTCACAGAGGCACACAGTGTGCAAACAAGCCCCTCAGCCCATCTTACCCGTGCCTACCAACATCACCCATTTGCAGGCTTGTATTTACTGGAGTTTAGAAGGATGAGGGGGATTTCTTATAGAAACATATAAAATTATAAAAGGACTGGACAAGCTAGATGCAGGAAAAAATTTCCCAATGTTGGGCGAGGCCAGAACCAGGGACCACAGTCTTAGAATAAAGGGGAGGTCATTTAAGACTGAGGTGAGAAAAAACTTTTTCACCCAGAGAGTTGTGAATTTGTGGAATTCCCTGCCACAGAGGGCAGCGGAGGCCAAGTCACTGGATGGATTTAAGAGAGAGTTAGATAGAGCTCTAGGGGCTAGTGGAATCAAGGGATATGGGGAGAAGGCAGGCACGGGTTATTGATTGGGGACGATCAGCCATGATCACAATGTTCTATTTTCTATGTTTCTATGCACGTCCCACCTGCCTGCCATTATAGATTAGCTAAGTTTATTGTTAAATCCTATCCACGTACCTGTCTGAATGTTTCTTAAACTTTGGGATAGTCCCAGCCTCAACGACCTCCTCTGGCAGCTCGCTCCATGCACCCACCACCCTCTGTGTGAAAAAGTTACCCCTCCGATTCCTATTAAATCTTTCCCCCCCCTCAATCTATGTCCTCTGGTTCTCGATTCCCCCTACTTTGGGCAAGAGACTTTGTGTGTCTACCCGATCTATTTCTCTTAGGATTTTGTACACCTCTATAAGATCACCCCTCATCCTCCTGCGCTCCAGGCTGCTAAACCTCTCCCTACAGCTCAGACTCTCGAGGCCTGGCAACATCCTCGTAAATCTTCTCTGCACCCCTTCCATCTCTACGACATCTTTCACGTAACATGGCGCCCAAAGCTGAACGCAATACTCTAGATGTGTTCTCACCTGCATCCTAATCAACTGCACCATGCCCTGCCAACTTCTGTACCCTGTTGAGGGACATCTAGTGATCAATGTGACCTTCATCACTGAGACCTTGTACATAGCCTCTGTGTCCACAGGTGTCAATAGATAAGATAGATAGATAGATAAATACTTTATTAATCCCCTTATTCAGGGGAAATTCTGATGTCCATGCAGCACACTAATAAAAATACAACACAGTATTCAAAGAAATTCAACACCAAAACATCCCCCACAGTGATTCCCACTGTGGGGGAAGGCACAAAGTCCAGTCCCCATCCTCTTGTCCACCCATAGTCGGGCCTATTGAGGCCTCCACAGTCGCCGCCACGGCGCCCGATGTTCTCGCCGGGTGATGGTAGTCCGGCGTCGGGAGAACCCTCAGCAGCTTGGGGTGCCAGGAACGGCCGCCTTCCCACCGGAGACCGCGGCTTCCAAGCCAACAGACCACGCCAGACGGAGCTCCGCGCACTGGTGATCTCGGCGAGATGCAAGTTCAACGTCGCAGCTGGCCGCTCCGCAGAACCGCGGCTCCACGATGTTTTCCTCGGCGGTCTCAGCATACCGGAGTCCCAGCGCGGCGACCCAGGAAAGGCATCGCCCGCACCGCAATAGCGCTCCAGCGCTGTGCCGCCGCCAAAGCCAACGTTCTGCGCCGCCGCCAAAGCCGATGTTCTGGCCCGGTCCCCTCAGGGAAACGTCGCTCCAGGACCCGCTGGTAGGCCGCGAGGACAGGTCGAAGTCGCTGCTCGGAGGAAGGCAACCCCTCCGACCAGGTAGGGACTTAGAAAAGCAGTTTCCCCCTTCCCCCCCACCACCCCCCACACATAAAAGATTTAGGCCCCCTGACTATACATTTAACGAACTAAAAATAATAAAAAAGAAGGGGAAAAAACGGACAGCTGCAGGACAGGCAGCCGTTCAGGACAGCGCCTCCTCCTCAATGGGCTGGAAAGTGCTTGGGTTGTGTTGGGAAGGTTCGGAGGTACAGGCAGGAAACTAGAATCCCCCCCCTGTGTGTGTTTGTTATTTTATATTGGGGGTATCGCTAGATTCCATACTTTCCTTTCTCATTGGAGCGAGGTGGCGGTGGAGGCAGTTGAGGCAGGGACAATCGCAATGTTTAAGAAACAGTTAGACAGGTACATGGATAGGACAGGTCTGGAGGGATATGGACCAAATGCAGGCAGTGTTGGCCGGTGTGGGCAAGTTGGGCCGAAGGGCCTGTTTCCATGCTGTATGACTCTATGACTAAAGGGTGGTAGGTGTATGGAACGAGCTGCCGGAGGAGGTAGTTAAGACTGGGACAGTCGCAATGTTTAAGAAACATTTAGACAGGTACATGGATAGGACAGGTTTGGAGGGATATGGGCAAGTGTAGATGGGACATGTTGGTTGGTGTGGGCAGGTTGGGCCGCAGGGCCTGTTTCCACGTGATATGACTCTAATCAGGTGCCCCAAAGATGAATGATTGTGTGTACAAATTGGCGACCAGATCTTTCTTTAGAACGCCATTGCCTGCCGTTTCGGAGTCAGCGCTTACCTGTTGCCGGGAGGTGCTGGCAGCTGCTCTGCTGCAGTGAAAATGCCCCATGATTGGAAATTATTTCTTTTCTTTCAAACTGCTTCCCACATGAAAGGGAAAGAAAGTTTGACTCCAAAGGGGGATTCCGTTCAATCCCACTGCAATTAGTCGCGGCACGTTAACCCTACTCTTTCTGAACCTGGTTTCCTATTAGTACTGCCACGGGACTCCAGCAACTTTGCAGCCTCCCTTATATTGAAATATTTATTTCCCCACCACACACTCAGTCTCACCGTCGGGAGAAACTGCTGCCAATGCTTCTCTGCCACTGATTCCTTTGAAGCTTTGACTTTCACTCTTCTGATTCTTGTTAAAACCTTCCCTCTGGGAAGCACCACCACCCCCCCCTCCCCCCACCTCTCCCCCCCCCCCCCCCCCCCCCTCCGACCCCCCTCTTTCCCCGCACATCCTCCCAATAACACAGCAGCGATCGGAATTTCAGTCGAGGGCTTGTGGCCATGAGTTAGTAACACTCATGTGCATTACATCTGTGGCCCATGCAATTATTGCATTTCTGCATTTCTTGCAGTTCTTCCCTCTCTCTGCATGGGGGGACCTCATTGAACCGTACCGTATAGCGAAAAGCCTGGATGGAGTGGATGCGGAGAGGATGTTTCCACTAGTGGGAGAGTCCAGGACCACAGACCGCAGCCTCAGAATAAAAGGACGTTCCTTTAGAAAGGAGACGAGGAGGAATTTCTTTAGCCAGAGGGTGGTGAATCTGCGGGATTCTTTGCCACAGAAGGCTGCGGAGGCCAAGTCAGTGGATATTTTCAAGGCGGAGATTGACAGATTCTTGATTAGTACGGGTGTTAGGGGTTATGGGGCGAAGGCAGGAGAATGGGGTTGGGAAGGAACGATCGATCAGGCATGATTGAATGTTGGAGTAGACATGATGGGCCGAATGGCCTAATTCTACTCCTACAACTTGTGAATGTGAGCTCGGTCCTGGGCCACACTTTCTGTTCAAGTCCACGTCTCCGTTACTTTCTGCGCCTTGAGTTGCCGATGAGACCACCTCCCGTGAATCCAACTCAGCCCCCAAGACGGAGCCGGCCTTCCTGATGAGTTTGTGGATCCTACGTTACAAGTAGACGTGTGTCGAGAAGCATGAAGCAAAAATATTCTGGGAAATAACTAGCACCACAATCATAGTTCAGCATCATCTATCATCACAACCATCTTCTCACAACACTGTCAGTAACCAGCCTGGGGGGACGTGGTATCCAGGCCAAAGACTCCCTGAAGATGCAGAAACAGGGAACTGCAGATACTGGCTTATACCAAACATAAACACAAAGTGCTGGAGTATCTCAGCGGGTCAGGCAGCATCTCTGGAGAAATTCCTGGAGAATGGGTGACATTTCAGGTCAGATCCTTCTTCAGAAGAAGGGTCCCAACCCAAAACGTCACCCATCCTTTTTCTCCAGAGATGCTGCCAGACCGGCTGAGTTACTCCAGCACTTTGTATCTATCTCTGAAGGTGGTATTTTGGAGACAGTATCTTCCCAGCTGTCATCAGGCAACTGGATCATCCTACCATAACCAGAGAGCAGTCCTGAACAACTACCTACCTCATTTGCTGGCTTTACCTTGCACTAAACGTTATTCCCTTATCATGTATCTGTACACTGTGAATGGATCGATTGTAATCATGTATTGTCTTTCTGCTGACTGGTTAGCACGCAACAAAAAAGCTTTTCACTGTACCTTGGTACACGTGACAATAAACTAAACTGTAACCTAAACTTTAGAATAGAATAGAATAGAGTAGAATAGAATATGTTTGTCATTGCACAAAACTGAGCAACGAAATTCCATTTGCTTCTCCTCCGTTAAAAGAAATACAACACAACAACCAATACACATATGTACAGTTAATAGTAAAATAATAGAAACATTTTTTAAAAAGTTTAAAAGAATTTAGCGGTATTCCTCGAAGTTACTTCTTGCTTCCCAGTGTTCACTGTTGGAGTTAAGCTCTTTTACCGCACATGGGTAGAAACTATTTTATAGTCTACCGGTGCGAGCCTGCAGAGACCTGAGTCGCCTCCCCGAGAGTAGCAGAGTAAAAAGGTGGTTGGCAGGGTGGGATGTGTCCTTCTTGATATTTATGGCCCTGCGCAAGCATCGGGCCTTGTATATGTCATCCAAGGTGGGCAGGTTAGCGTTTGTAATGCGCTGCGCAGTTTTTATAATTCCCTGCAGCGCCCTCCTCTCAGCCACAGTACAGCTGGCAAACCACACCAGGATTCCATAGGTGAGGATACTTTCCACGGCGCATCGATAGAAGGACAGCAGCAGCGGCTGTGAGACGTTAGCTCTCCGTAGAGACCTCAGGAAATACAGCCGCTGATAAGACTTCTTCACGAGAGTGACGGTGTTCATTTGCCACTTGAGGTCCTGGGAGATGTTTATTCCCAGGAACCTAAAGTCGTTGACTCTCTCCACCATGTCTCCTTTGATGTATAAGGGAGCAGGTTCCTCTCTCCTCTTCCTCCTGAAGTCAACGACAAGTTCTTTTGTCTTTGATGGGTTTAGTACCAGGTTGTTTTTGGTACACCATTCATTATTATAACGTGTACTGAGGTAAAGTGAAAAACTTTGTTTCTGCGTGCCATCCAAACAGATCAGTCAACACTATTGATAAATACAAGCAAATCAAACTCAAGTACTATAGGTGGAGCAAAGGGGAAGATACAGAGTGCAGACTATAGTTCTCAGCATTGTAGCGCATCAGTTCGGACAGAGGTGAATCGGACAGTACCCTAGCTCATGGAATGACCGTTCCGAAGCCTGATAACAGAGGGGAAGAAGCTGTTCCTGAGTCTGGTGGTGTGCACTTTCAAGCTTCTGTACCTCCTGCCGGACGGGAGCGGGAAGATGAAGGAATGGCCGGGGTGGGACATCTCTGATTATGTCGGTTGCTATTCCAAGGATGTGTAGTCTGCTCCATGTGATGGGCTGTAGATGTGACGAAGGGTCCTGACACGAAACTTCGCCTATCCATGTCCTCTAGAGATGCTGCCGGGCCCGCTGAGTCACTCCAGCACTCTCTGTTCTACACAAGATTCCAGCACCTGCAGTTCATCGTGGCCCATCTACAATTAGAGGGGACACTCTACCTGCCTCACCCCCCACATTCCTTGATAGCCAATTGTTTTAAGGGAAGATAGACACAAAATGCCGGAGTGACTCAGCGGGACAGGCAGCATCTCTGGAGGACATGGTCATCAGAGACGAAACGTCACCCATTCCTTTTCTCCAGAGATGTTGCCTGTCCCACTGAATTACTCCAGCATTTTGTGTCTATCTTTGGTGTAAACCAGCATCTGCAGTTCCTTCCTACACATTATGTTTTAAGGATCCTGATTCAAATCAGTCAGTGATTGGCCCAGGAAGGAACACAGTCGGGTTCGTGGGGGAACCAACTCATTTACAATGTGCTGAGTGACTTTCGCTCAAAGACAACAGTGAAAGTAACGTTCCACACAAACAGCAAGCATTCCTGTCTGCGCATCGTTTCGCTGGACACCTCCGCTCAGTCCGCCTGGGCCTACCTGACCTCCCGGTTGCCAAACACTTTGAAGAAGGGTTTCGGCCCGAAACGTTGCCTATTTCCTTCGCTCCATAGATGCTGCTGCACCCGCTGAGTTTCTCCAGCACTTTTGTCTAACTTTAATTCTCCTTCCCATTCCCACACCGACCTTTCTGTCCTGGGCCTCTTCCATTGTCAGAGTGAGGCCCAGCGCAAATTGGAGGAACAGCACCTCATATTTCGCTCGGGCAACTTACACCCCATCTACCAATGTCCTCGTTACTTTTTTGCGTACTGTACCTTTCATTCATTTGCTCAGTATATCTCTCTACATCACCATCTAGATCTCTCGTTTCCCTCTCCCCTGACTCTCAGTCTGAAGAAAGGTCTCGACCAGAAACGTCACCCATTCCTTCTCTCCAGAAATGCTGCCCGTCCCGCTGAGTTACTCCAGCACTTTGTGTCTATCTTCGGTGTAAACCAGCATCTGCAGTTCCTTCTTTCCTCCAGCTTTTTTGTGCCTATCTTGTGCATCACAAGGTGCACTGATTGAAGAGAAAAGCTTCATCAATTCTGTAAATTATGCTAGACTGTTTAAACAGAAATCCTGGCAATGATGAAGCCAGTCTGCAACTTTGTCACTCTGGAACAGAGATAGATAATACAATTTAATTAACAAAGGTATCACAATTTCTTCTCATTTAATTTAGTTTTCATATTAAACCCGTTGATAAGGATACAATTTAGGTAGCACCGTAAATGCTAAATGCCAAGCACATTCCTCTCACCTCATTCTGTCCTCTTCCTTAACCTGGTAATTAAAGTCACGGAGGGAGGCACTGGATGGAATATAATTGAGAATGTGATTGTACTTGCCAACTATAGTTGTTTGTGGTAAATAAAGTCAGAAAGTGATACAGCCCAACTTGCCCACCCCAGCCATCATGCCCCATCCACGCTAGCCCCACCTGCACGCATTTACATAGAAACATAGAAAATAGGTGCAGGAGGAGGCCATTCAGTCCTTGCACCGCCATTCATTGTGATCATGGCTGATCGTCCCCTATCAATAACCCATAGAAACATAGAAAATAGGTGCAGGAGGAGGCTATTCGGCCCTTCGAGCCAGCACCGCCATTCATTGTGATAATTGCTGATTTGGTCCATATCCCTCTAAACCCGTCCTATCCATGTACCTGTCCAATGTCTCTTAAATGCTGCAATAGTTTTTTTTAGTTTTATAGACACATCACGGAAACAGGCCCCTTTGCTTCCCCCTCCCCCCCCCCCCCCCCTCCCCCCTCCCCGAGTCCGCGCTGACCAGCGATCCCCGCACACCAAACTCCGTACAGACAGCACCCGTAGTCAGGATCGAACTCGGGTCTCCGGCGCTGCAAGCGCTGTAAGGAAGCAACTCTACCACTGCGCATCCATGCCTCCCCTAGTACAGCCTCAGCTACCTCCTCCAGCCACCTGTTCCATACACCCACCACCGGGCCGAAACGTTGCCTATTTCCTTCGCTCCATAGATGCTGCTGCACCCGCTGAGTTTCTCCAGCATTTTTGTCCACCTTCGATTTTCCAGCATCTGCAGTTCCTTCTTAAACAGTGTGTATACTCAATACTTGGACTGATGAAAGCAAATGGGCCAAAAGCCGTTTTGGCCACCCTATCTACCCATGACGTGACTTTCCATGAAACATGTCCCTGCACTCCTGTATTCCCTGGAGCCCCACTGTTCAACTTGTAGGTTCTGTCCTTGTTAGATGTTCCAAAATGCAACACCTCACATTTCTCTGCATTAAATTCCATCAACCATTCCTCAGCCCACCAGTCAAGATCCAGCTACAATTTTTGACAACCATCACTATCTGCAAAACCACCCACTTTTGTGTCATCTGCAAACCTCCTAATCATGGTCTATAGACAATAGACAATAGGCAATAGGTGCAGCAGTAGGCCATTCGACCCTTCGAACCAGCACCGCCATTCAATGTGATCATGGTCTATAATTTCTAACGATTGTACAGCTGCGGTCAGATCAGAAAATCAACGCCTCAAAATTCACCCCTGATTAGTAGAGTTGCTGCCTCACAGCGCCAGAGACCCGGGTTCGATCCTGACCACGGGTGCTGTCTGTACGGAGTTTGTACCCTTCTCCCTGTGACCGCGTGGGTTTTCTCCGGGTGACAACAGACAATAGACAATAGGTGCAGGAGTAGGCCATTCGGCCCTTCGAGCCAGTACCGCCATTCAATGTGATCATGGCTAATCATCCCCAATCAGTACCCCGTTCCTACCTTCTCCCCATATCCCCTGACTCCGCTATCTTTAAGAGCTCTATCTAGCTCTCTCTTGAAAGCATCCAGAGAACCCGGTGCTCCGGTTTCCTCCCACATCCCAAAGACGGCAGGTTTGTCGGTTGATTGTAAATTGTCCCTAGTGTGTGTGTAGGGTAGTGTTAGAGTGCGGGGATCGCTGGTCGGCACGGACTCAGTGGGCCGAATGGCCTGTTTCGGTGCTGTATCTCTAAATAAACTAAACTAAACACTGAGGGCAAAGCATGTCTAAAGTAAATCAATGAAACGTATTTAAAAGCAATATTGAAAGTCAAATTATTGAAAAGGCAATGGCATATTATCAGTGATATTTGGATATGCTGTAGATGTCTGTGTTGGTGAAAGAGCAGCACATGTTCTGAATAAATCTTCTTGTATCTCCTGGAGTTTATTTAACAGAAAACTCACCAGTTCTGCACTACACTCCCCACAGGCTACTTCCCAAACACACTGCAGATGGTGTTGGAAGTGATTATATTCGGAGTGGTGAAGAAACTGCAAGTTCGTAAAAGCGCTTTTCACCTGAAATATGAGTAAATCAGGCGTTAAGTTACCAGACATAGACACAGAGTGCAGGAGAAATCGTGGACGCATTGGTGATCATTCTCCAATGTTCTGTAGATTCAGGATCAGTTCCTGTGGATTGGAGGGGAGCGAATCCCACTTTTTAAAGAAAGGCGGGAGAGAGAAAACAGGGAATTATAGACCAGTTAGCCTGACATCGGTGGTGGGGAAGATGCTGGAGTCAATTATAAAAGATGAAATAGCCGCACATTTGGATAGCAGTAACAGGATCGGTCCGAGTCAGCATGGGTTTAGGAAGGGGAAATCATGCTTGACTAATCTTCTGGAATTTTTTGAGGATGTAACTAGGAAAATGGACAAGGGAGAGCCAGTGGATGTAGTGTACCTGGACTGTCAGAAAGCATTTGATAAGGTCCCACATAGGAGATTAGTGGGCAAAATTAGGGCACACAGTATTGAGGGTAGTGCTGACATGGATAGAAAATTAGTTGGCAGACAGGAAACAACGAGTAGGGATTAACGGGTCCCTTTCAGAATGGCAGGCAGTGACTAGTGGGGTACCGCAAGGCTCAGTGCTGGGACCGCAGCTATTTACAATATACATCAATGATTTAGATGAAAGGATTCAAAGTAACATTAGCAAATTTGCAGATGACACAAAGCTGGGTGGCAGTGTGAACTGTGAGGAGGATGCTATGAGAATGCAGGGTGACTTGGACAGGTTAGGGGAGATGGCAGATGCAGTTTAAGGTGGATAAATGTGAGGTTATCCACTTTGGTAGCAAAAACATGAAGGCAGATTATTATCTAAATGGTGTCAATTTGGGTAAAGGGGAAGTGCAATGGGATCTGGGGGTCCTTGTTCATGTCAATGAAAGTAAGCATGCAGGTACAGCAGGCAGTGAAGAAAGCTAATGGCATGTTGGCCTTCATAACAAGAGGAGTTGAGTATAGGAGCAAAGAGGTCCTTCTGCAGTTGTATAGGGCTCTAGTGAGACCACACCTGGAGTATTGTGTGCAGTTTTGGTCCCCTAATTTGAGGACGGTCATTCTTGCTATTGAGGGAGTGTAGCGTAGGTTCACACGGTTAATTTACCGGGTAGGGAGTTGTGGGTATTTGATTGAATCATCGTGAAGGAACAGAGACGATTATTCTGGATGAGTTGATCTGCTGCATGCAGTGAGTACTGTTCTCGAATATCCACACCCCCCCCCGAGTGTTGGATAAGGTTCTTCTTTCCTGTCCATCTTCCATGTTACAAATGTTGACCTCGCTCATCGTCCGTCCTGAAAAGGACGCAATCTTCCGGCGACAATCTGGAAGCCATCACTTGTTGCAATAGATGATGGTGGTAGCAGAATTAGCTAAAGGGCCTGTCCCACATGCAACTTTTGGGACAGTTTGGGGGAGTGGGCAGATGCATGGCAGATGCAGTTTAATGTAGATAAATGTGAGGTTATCCACTTTGGTAGCAAAAACTGGAAGACAGATTACTATCTAAATGGCGTCAAGTTGGGAAAAGGGGAAGTACAACAGGATCTGGGGTTCCTTGTACATCAGTCTATGAAAGTAAGCATGCAGGTACAGCAGGCAGTGAAGAAAGCAAATGGCATGTTGGCCTTCATAACAAGAGGAGTCGAGTATAAGAGCAAAGAGGTCCTTCTGCAGTTGTATGGGGCCCTAGTGAGACCACACCTTGAGTATTGTGTGTAGTTTTGGGCCCCTAATTTGAGGAAGGACATTCTTGCTATTGAGGGAGTGCAGCGTAGGTTTACAAGGTTAATTCCCATGTTGGCGGGACTGCCATATGCACAAGGGACAATTTACAATTATACTGAAGCCAATTAAGGAGTGCGGCAAGAACCCGGGTCACCTGGAGAAAACCCACTTGGTTAGAGGGAGAAGGTTCAAACTCCGTACAAACAGCACCCGTAGCCAGGATGGAACTCGGGTCTCTGGCGCTGTGAGGCAGCAACTCTACCGCTGCGCCAACATGCCCGCGTTTGGCCCTTATTCCTCTAAACCTCAGACTGACAGCGGTGTGAAGTGGTTGACAGGTTTGCTAGTTGGGAAGGTCTCAGGTGCAGGCGCTGCTGGACCGTGGCTGGGATGACCCGTTGCAACTGCTCGTCCGTTCCGATGTTCCACATACAGATCAAAGTCAGCGGCAACATCATCACAGCAGCTGCAGCACGACAGCAGGCACCTGAGCCCCTCAAAGTAAGATTGACACGGGCCGTGCGTGAGTACATTGCTCATGCCACTCACTGCCTGTCGATGCAGAATGTGTAACGCATCTACCTTCAGCAACGCAGCTCACAAAGGCAGTAACACAGGGGATAAACACAGCAAAGGTACATTACACAGCACGGTGGCGCAGCGGTAGAGTTGCTGCCTCACAGCGCCAGAGGTCCCAGTTCCAACCTGACTACGGGTGCTGTCTGTGCGGAGTCTGCACGTTCTCCCCTGCGTGGGTTTTTTCCGGGTGCTCCGGTTTCCTCCCACACTCCAAAGACGTGCAGGTTTGTAGGTTAATTGGCTTGGTGTAAATGTAAATTATCCCTCTTGTGGGGAAATAGACAATAGACAATAGGTGCAGGAGCAGGCCATTCGGCCCTTCGAGCCTGCACCGCCATTCAATATGATCATGGCTGATCATCCAACTCAGTATCCTGTACCTGCCTTCTCTCCATACCCCCTGATCCCTTTAGCCACAAGGGCCACATCTAACTCCCTCTTAAATATAGCCAATGAACTGGCCTCAACTACCTTCTGTGGCAGAGAATTCCAGAGATTCACCACTCTCTGTGTAAAAAAAGTCAACAATACACAATTCAAAGACACAATTCAAAGACACAATTCAAAGACACAATTCAAAGACAGAGCAGCGGCAGCTAACCGCGCCAGCGTTCACTCTCCCTTCCGGCAGCCATCTTGGAAACGGAACAAATTAAGAATCATTTAACATAGAAACATCCCGAGGTCATGTGTACCGAGGTACGTTCTCCCCCGTGACCCGTGTGGGTTTTCTCCAGGTGCTCCGGTTTCCTCCCACACTACAAAGACATGCAGGTTTGTTGGTTAATTGGCTTGGTGTAAATGTAAATTGTCCCTGGTGTGTGTAGGATAGTGTTAGTGTGCGGGGATCGCTGGTCGGTGCGGGCTCGGTGGGCCGAAGGGCCTGTTTCCACGCTGTATCTACAAACTGAATGACGGGGATGATACCTGGAGGGTATTAGTGTGGAAACAGCAGATGTTTGCATGGCCTTGGGCTGAGGGAGAGGAGAATAGGGAAATGCATTGTGATCTTAGCGTCTGGTTAGAAGGATGAGGTTTCCAGAGAGGCTGCGCTGAGACAGAGCCAGGTCCAGGCATCGTGCTCGGAGTAGAGATACAAGTCTTAGTGGTGGCACAGTTACGTGGGCACAAACTCATCTTGGGCATCAGATGTGGCACCAGGACTGTGAACAATCTGGCTCTGCTTTAGATAGTTGCCAGGAAGAAGGATGAAGTGGCTGGCTGGCTGGCGGAGTCTGGACAGGCATCTAATACAGTGGCTTTGGCCTTCCCCCGATGCTTAGCTGGAGAAGAGTTCCGCTCAGCCCACCATGCCAGGATGCTGGTCCAATATCCAGCTTGGCGTCGGTGGTGAAGGTGGTGGTGAGTTGGAGCTCAGCATTGGCAGAGGCGAGAGAGGGAGCTGGCAATGTGCTTTTGGATGGTGTCGTCGAGGTGGCGAGGGAGAGGAAGGCAGATGGTGAGGGGCCCACGTACGATGCCAGCTGAAGGAGCTTGGGTACAGGTGCCAACTCACTTCTGAATTCACCTCTTTCTTGCAGCGTGGAAACAAAACCTTTCGCCCAACTTGCCCACGCCGACCAACATGCCCCATCTACACTGGTCCCATATGTCTGCGCTTGGCCCAGATCCCTCCAAACCTGTCCTATCCATGTCCCTGTCCAAATGTCTTTTGAATGTTATAATCCCAGCCTCAACTACCTCCTCTGGCAGCACGCTCCACACATACTGTGTGGAAAATATTGTCCATCAGGTTCCTACTAAATATTTCCCTCTCACCTTAAACCCACGTGTACTGGCTGTTGATTCCCCTACTCTGGGTAAAAGGGATAGGAGTAGAATTAGGCCATTCGGCCCATCAAGTCTACTCCGCCATTCAATCATGGCTGATCTATCTCTCCCGCCCAACCCCATTCTTCTGCCTTCTCCCCATAACCCCTGACACCCGTACTAATCAAGAATCTATCTATCTCTGCCATTAAAATTATCCGCTGACTTGGCCTCCACAGCCTTCTGTGGCAAAGAATTCCACAGATTCACCACCCTCTGATGAAATAAAAATTGTCCTCATCTCCTTCCTAAAAGAATCAGCAGTGGTGAGATCTGGAGCCAAAATACCCCGGGCCTTACTGATGACTGAATGAATCCAAGTTAGTGTTTTTTTGAAGATAGACACAAAATTCTGGAGTAACTCAGCGGGTCAGGCAGCATCTCTGGAGAGAAGGAATGGGCGACGTTTCACGTTTAGACCCTTCTTCAGTCTCCTTTTTCAGAATTAAGTTTCTTTGCAGCAGAATGGCTCACTACTGCCATCTAGAACTCAAACCAAGACTACATTTTATGATTCAACAATGCAGTGAAAATGAGAACTGAATAATGTACAGTTACTTTTCACAAACTCCAGCTTCAACTAATTACCGCTTTGCAATCCATGTGGAAGCCGAGGTCAATAAAAATCAACATTATACCTTAATGAATCTCGTGTCTAAAGGGTCTATTTCCTTAAGACTGAAGCAGTTTCTCAGTAAACAAGCAATATACTGGATTGATTTGCTATAAGCGTATTCTCTTACACATTCATCCTGACTACGGGTGCTGTCTGTGTGGAGTTTGTACGTTCTCCCTGTGAGCATGTGGGTTTTCACCGGGTTTGCTCCGGTTTCCTTCCACATTCCAAAGACGTGCAGGTTTGTAGGTTAATTGGCTTGTGTAAATTGTCCCTAGTGTGTAGGGTAGTGCCAGTATGCGGGTGATCGCTGGTCGGCGCGGACTCGATGGGCAGAAGGGTCAGTGTCCACGCTGTATCTCTAAACTAAAGGGATGACAGGATCGGCCAAAGTCAGCATGGATTTATGAAGGGGAAATCATGCTCGACTAATCTTCTGGAGTTTTTTGAGGATGTAACAAGTAGAATGGATAAGGGAGAGCCAGTGGATGTGGTGTATCTGGACTTTCAAAAAGCCTTTGACAAGGTCCCACACAAGAGATTAGTGTGCAAAATTAGAGCACATGGTATTGAGGGTAGGGTATAGACACGGATAGAGAACTGTTTGGTAGACAGGAAGCAAAGAGTAGGAGTTAACGGGTCCTTTTCAGAATGGCAGGCAGTGACTAGTGGGCTGCCGCAAGGCTCGGTGCTGGGACCCCAGTTATTTACAATATATATTAACGATTTAGACGGGGGAATTAACTGTGACATCTTCAAGTTTGTGGATGACCCAAAGCTGGGTGACAATGTGAGCTGCGATGTGGATGTTATGAGGCTGCAGATTGACTTGGATAGGTTGGGTGATTGGCAGATGCATGGCAGATGCAGTATAATGAGGATAAATGTGAGGTTATCCACTTTGGTGGCAAGAACAGGAAGGCAGATTATTATCTGAATTGTGTCAGATTAGGAAAAGGGGAGGTGCAACAAGACCTGGTTGGGCTTGTACATCAACCACTGAAAGTAAGCATGCAAGCTAATTTAATTTAAGGAGGCCCTACTGCAGTTGTGGGCGGCGCGACTCTCGTCAGCAGCGGCCTCTGCAGTCCGTCTGTGTTTTATTATTTTTTTGTCTCGTTTTTATGTAGTTTTTGTTATTTTTTCTGTTGAGGTATGTGTGTGGGGGGGGGGGGGGGGGGGGGGGGGGAGGGGGTAACTTTAAAATCTTTCCCCTGCACGGGAGACCCGACCTTTTCTTTGTCGGGTCTCCGTTGTCGTTGGGACTGCAACGTGGAGCGGCCTCCAACAGGAACGACCTGGGGCTCCAGCTGCGGAGCTGCCGACTACTCACCGTCACGGGGCTGGCCGAGTCCGGAGCGGGTGGAGCTGTGGTGGAGCGCTGCTGCCACCCGACCCCCGGAGCTTCGGTGGCTGCAACTGCGGGTTTGGCGGACGGCGGCACCGGGAGCCCGCGGGTCCCTGCTGGGTGACCGCTTTTCGGGGCTTCCGCAACGGCGACTTCTCCCGCCCGAGTTGCGGGGTTCAAGATTACCTGAGCTGGGCCTTACAGCACCGCCCCGCGCGGCTTGGAGTGGCCGCGGGACTCTGCAAGCGCACGCCGGGGGCTCTAACACCGAGACCCGGTGCGCGACCTTGCATCACCCGGCGTGGCTTTAATGGCCGCGGGACAATCGCCATCGCCAGCCGGGGGCTTTGACTTTGACTCTGACATCGGGGGGGAGAGTGCAGTGGAGAGATAAGTTTTTTTTGCCTTCCATCACAACGATGTGATGGATGTTTGTGTAAACTGTGTTGTGTCTCGGGTCTTTATGTTTTGTAATGTATGGCTGCAGAAACGACATTTCGTTTGGACCTCAAGGGGTCCAAATGACAATAAATTGAATTGTATTGTATTGTACAGGGCCCTGGTGAGACCGCACCTGGTGTATTGTGTGCAATTTTGGTCTTCTAATTTGAGAAGGACATTCTTGCTATTGAGGGAGTGCAGCGTAGGTTCACCATGTTAATTCCCAGAATGGTGGGACTGACATATGATGAAAGAATGGGTCGACTGGGCTTGTATTCACTGGAATTTAGAAGGATGAGAGGGCATCTTATAGAAACATATCAAATTCTTAAAGGATTGGACAGGCTAGAGGCAGGAGAAATGTTCCCAATGTTGGGGGAGTCCACAACCAGGGGTCACAGTTTAAGCATAAGGGGTCGGCCATTTAGGACTGAGATGAGGAAAAACTTCTTCACCCAGAGAGTTGTGAATCTGTGGAATTCTCTACCATAGAAGGCAGTGGAGGCCAATTCTCTGGATGTTTTCAAGTGAGATTTAGTTCTTAGGGCTGAAGGAATCAGGGGATATGGGGGAAAAGCAGGAACAGGGTATTGATTTGAGATGATCAGCCATGATCATATTTAATGGTGGTGCTGGCTCGAGGGGCCGAATGGCCTACTCCTGCACATATTTTTCTATGTTTCTATATGTCTATGACATCATCATATTATTAACTGAAACATAATGACTTCATAACATTGAAGGTTAATTTTTGAAAATTAAACGTCTAAGACAAAGACCCACAATGAGGTCACTTATTATCATTGTCAATGCCTGTGATCACAGCTAATAATATTAAAGTCTTTCCACCTGGACAGTATCATTTACTTTCTAGTTAGTACACTACCAAATAAAGTGCAAATGTCTGGTACTTTATTGTTTGATACTTTATTGTCACATGTACTTGGTACAGCGACATTCGTTCTTTTTGCGTACAATACAGGTATGCAAAGAGGCACCACGGATAGGGCGCCGACCAAGTTACAATAAGTATTCATTATACTTCCTTCTTCAGTAGCCTGAAGACTGCAACGTCCAGGTTCAGAAATAGCCACTTCCCCACAGCCATCAAGCTATTAAACTCAACTGAAACAAATCTCTGAACACTAATAGACCAGTATCTGTTTATTTGCACATTATCTGCATATTTATTGATGTGTGTATATATTTATATAATGGTATATGGACACACTGATCTGTTCTGTATTCATGCCTACTATATTCCGTTGTGCTGAAGCAAAGCAAGAAATTCATTGTCCTATCTGGGACACATGACAATAAACTCTCGTGATAAACTCTTCTTCTTGCGTGTGGCGTGCACAGCCTAAAGTTGTAGGTCAACTTGTTCTATTTGATTGTGCACGTCGGGTTGAATGCATTTGTTGAAACAGGGCGGACCACGTGAAGGTTGCAATCTCCCACCCATTATTGTTCCAATGGACCCCAATCCATTTTGTGCCGCACCCCCATCCCGAGCCGCTCTTTGTTCTCGGCAGCCCCCACGCTGGGTTCATCTTTGTAAATCCAAGTCAAGAGTCAAGAGAGTTTTATTGTCATGTGTCCCAGATAGGACAATGAAATTCTTACTTGCTGCAGCACAACAGAATATGTAAACATAATACAGAACAGGAGATAAAAGTTCAGTGCGTCTATAGACCATACACCATAAATAAACATATGTAGTGCAATAATAATAATAATAATAATAATACTGTTATTGTTCAGAGCTTATTTGATGTAGTGTTTAATAGCCTGATGGCTGTGGGGAAGTAGCTGTTCCTGAACCTGGACATTCCAGATTTCAAGCTCCTGTACCTTCTTCCCGATGGCAACGGAGAGATGAGTGCGTGACCAGGATGGTGTGGGTCTTTGATGATGTTGGCTGCCTTTTTCTTAAAGACTAATGGTGTTTGAGAACACAAGAAAGTAGGAGTAGCTCCGTGGCCTGTGAAACGTCGTGGCCAGTCAATAACCATCTCTGACGTGCCAGTTATCCACAGCACTCAATCCCTTGATCTTTCAAAGATGTAGCTGCTTCTTTGAACTCACCTCCGCAAAGCTCCAGGGTGGAAAGTTCAGGAGATTCACCAAACCCATGGGGAGTCCTCACACATCTCATTTTCAAATCGGCAGCTCCCTTACCTTGTAACAGCATCTTCTCATTTGGGATTCCCCCACTGACGGAGATATGCATCAGCATCTACTCTGCCCTCTTACAGTCTTGTATTTATTAATAAAATCCCCGCTCATTCCTCTAAACTCAGGAAAAGATCGATGGTGCGGCACAGTGGCGCAGCGGTAGAGTTGCTGCCTCACAGCGCCAGAGACCCGGGTTCAATCCTGACTACGGGGCACTGTCTGTACGGAGTTTGTACGTTCTCCCCGTGACCAGCATGGGTTTTCTCCGGGTGCTCCGGTTTCCTCCCGCTCTCCAAAGACGTGTAGGTTTGTAGTTCAATTGGTTCCCGTAAAATTATTAATTATCCTAGTCATCGGACCAGAATTGGGCCATTCGGCCCATCAAGTCTACTCTGCCATTCAATCGTGGCTGATCTATCTATCTCTCCCTCTCAACCCCATTCTCCTGCCTTCTCCCTATAACCCCTGACACCCATACTAATCAAGAATCTATCAATCTTCACCTTAAAAATACTCAATGACTTGGCCTCCACAGCCGTCTGTGGCAATGTTTTTATTTCACAATAAAGTTTCCAATAAAGTTTCATTGAGGCATTATCAGATAGGTTTAAGGTTAATCACTGTGAAATTTTTTTTTTGCTGCCAATACATTTTTAGGAATGACTTTTGTTACTGCTCCAACTACATCTAAATGGCAACGTGGCATTTAATCAACTGTTCTTAATAAGTACTTTGCCTTTATATTTCTGGCGATTAGTTGCCGAGCCTTCCTTCAGCTAAAATATTCTTGCAAATTATGCTAATGATCATAACTTTGTTATTACAGTCGAAATAATCATGTCGTGCTTTAAGCCTGCAAGGGGTTTGTTAAATATTGCATCCTTAAAATGGGAGCATAATTTTCACCAAAAAATTCACATCAAACATCAGCAGAGCTATAACGTACTTGAATAATGAGGTGCTTGGAATTAAATGAATAACACTTAAAAAATGAGAGAGAGAGAGAGAAAAAAAACCAAGCTTATTTAGAACACACAATTCAAAATGATAATGCATCCCAGATTCTGTGTCGGAATATTCTGAGCCTCAATGTGGACAGGTCCAAAGATCCCAGAGCGGACGGAGGAGGTCTAGGATCTTTGGTCAGACCCACGAAGGTAATAGATGACAAATACTCCACCTAGTGGCCAAACCCTCCGAACATCCACTGCAGAACTTTGTTTTATGAAGGAACTGCAGATGCTGGAAAATCGAAGGTAGACAAAAATGCTGGAGAAACTCAGCGGGTGCAGCAGCATCTATGGAGCGAAGAAAATAGGCAACGTTTCGGGCCGAAACCCTTCTTCAGACACTGCAGAACTTTACTGTGGACTCTGTTTTACAGAAAGTGACTATTTCGTTTAGTTTTAGAGATACAGCACGGAAACAGGCCCTTCGGCCCACCGGGTCCACGCCGACAAGCGATCCCCGCACATTAACACTATCCTACACACACTAGGGACAATGTTTTACATTTATACCAAGCCAATTAACTAGAGGGCATAGGTTTAAGTTAAGGAGAGAAAGATTTAATAAGAATCTTAGGGATGAAATTTTCACACGATGGGTGGTATGTGTATGGAACGAGCTGCCAGAGGTAGTTGAGGCTGGGACCATTGTAAAATTTAAGAAACAATTAGACAGGTACATGGATAGGACAGGTTTAGAGGGATATGGACCAAACGCAGGCAGATGGGACTAGTGTAGATGGGACATGTTGGTTGGTGTGGTCAAGTTGGGCCGGAAGGCCTGTTTCCACACTGTAGGACTCTAAAGGAGGTGATTGAGCTGAAGGAACATGGATACAATAAAAGGGATAGAAAGTGCTGGAGTAACTCAATGGTCCAACGGTACTTGATTTGTCGCATGTACTGAGGTACAGTAACATTCATTGTACACAGTTGTGGCACCCCCTGGTGGTTAGTCACTCGTGGTGCGAACCCTCGGCTCTGGGGGTTGGGTCATGTGACTTGGTTTGGCGGGAAGAGCGGGTCATGGGTCTCCTCTGGGGTATATATACCACTGGTAACACCTTTGCCCCTTGTTGTGGTTCTGAGAGGTGTTCTGTGTTGACCTAACAAAGAACACTTTGTTTCACCACACATGTCTTGCTATATAGTTCAGTATAGATATCACTATACATAAGCACTTAGATACATCTTAGATAAGCATCTCAGATACAGTACAGGTGTATAGTGGTTCTATGCTGATAGTATACAGTCGCCGGAACCCCGGGTGTTGCAAGTGCAGGGTTCGTGACCTGACCATGAAGGTCCATTGTCACGGTGGCGTTGTACGGTTGGCCTGGCCAAGCATAGATGTGGCGTCCTCTACCACTCCGTGCCGCTGTAAGGCCACTAGAACTCAAGGGGTCAGGCAGCATCCCTGGAGAACATGGATAGCTGATCATTTTAGGGTTGGGACCCTATTTTCAGTCTGAAGGTCCCAACCTGAAACATCACTTATCCATTATGTTCCAAGAAGCATCTCTAAAGTCTAAAGTCACCTATCCATGTTCTCCAGCGATGCTGCCTGACCCGTTGAGTTACTCCAGCACTTTGTGTCTTTTATTGCTATAACTGCGATTGGATGTATTAAACCAAGAGTGCAAATGCACAATAGAACCTTCCTAGGTGGACACCTGGAAACTATTGTGAACTCACTGGTGAGATCACAAAGTTCCACTCAGTGTAAGAGTTTTGAATCATGAACTTCATTGTTTATCAAACGTGAAATGCGACTGCATTTCCTTCTTACAGTGTAGTGAAATTTGAGATTAAGGGTGAGATAAGTCTTCAAATGAGCAAATCCTTAGTAATATCCACTTCCTGAGAATTGTACTTATGCAGCTTTTTACCGGGACATTGCAGCTGCCTATTTGTGTTCATCGCATATTAATGCATGCTGTTGCATTATAAATCTGAAAATACGATACCTTCAAGATTCGGGTTGCGCAGCGGTAGAGTTGCTGCCTCGCAGCGGCAGAGACCCGGGTTCGATCCCAGACACGGGTGCTGCGTGTATGGAGTTTGAACGCTCTTCCCGGGACCGCGTGGGTTTTATCCGGGTGCACTGGTTTCTTCCCACACTCCAAAGGCATGCGGGTTTGTAGATTAATTGGCTTCGGTAAATTGTCCCTCGTATGTAGAACTAGTGGACGGGGATCGCTGGTCAGCGCAGACACGGCGGGCCTGTTTCCACGCTGTGTCTATAAACTAAACTACAGTATGTTGCTATCTGTGTATTTTCAATGATCTGCCAGAACATCGTACAACAGAGTGAACCAGGGAGTTGTTAGAAACCAACCAGGCAGATTAATTCCTGAATGTAATCGTTATTGATGAAGGTGCCAGATGAAAAACTTGCATAATAATATCTCCGTCTTATCTCGGTGCTAAATTGAAAGGAAAATCTCTGGTCTATTAATTCCCACCACATATTTGTTTTCTCTCTCCAGAGGTCATTTATTCCAGCAGGCACAGTGGACAAGAAACCTGAACCATTTCATCACAGAGATCACTTTATACAAATTACCATGGATGATGCCAAGGGTTCACTTCCCACTCCACACCCAAAGTGTAACGAAGCTGACAGCTATTTGGAAATCTCTTCTGGTCAAAAGACAATATTAGGTATGTATAGCAGGTTGTCTTCCAAAGTTTAGTTTAGTTTAGAGACACAGCGCGGAAACAGGCCTTTCTGCCCGACGAGTCCACGCCGACCAGCAATCCCCGCACACTAGCACTATTCCACACACACACACACACCAGGGACAATTTACAATTTTTACCTAAGCCGATTAACCTGCAACCCTGCACGTCTTTGGACTGTGTGAGGAAACCGGAGCACCCGGAGAAAACCCACGCGGTCACTGGGAGAAAAAACAAATTCCATACAGACAAGCACCCATAGTCAGGATCAAACTGGGCCTCTGGTGCTGGATTGTAATGGTGTATTGTCTTTTTGCTGACTGGCTAGCATGCAAGAAAATTTTTTTCACTATACCTCAGTAACTAAACTGGACTGTAAGGCAGCAACTCTACCGCTGCACCACCGTGCCACCCAAAGACTTGGGTAAATGTTATATCACTTTATTACAAGCGCTCAGCTCCAGGTCTATAGGGCAGCACAGTGGCACAGCAGTAGAGTTGCTGCCTGCCAACACAGCGACCTGGTTGGGACCTTCCTTGAATATTGCTACTTGAATATACTGTAGATGGCACCCCAAGGAAATTCAGGAAGCAAAAATTGACTGCAAAATCATCATTATTTTGGGGGATATTTTGCCTCAGTATAAATGTATTAGAAATTCCACTGTAAGTAATAAGAATTTCCACATTTTGTGTTTAAAAGTTAATAGATTTTTTTAAAGAAACAGAGAGTTTTTTTGTTTGCAACGTCCGAGTTAGGTTTACCAGGTGAAAAACAATTCTCATTCTCCATGACAGATCTCGATGCTATTTTCAACTCCGAACATTCGCAGCTTCGATCGAATCAATGCTTCGTACGGCCTCGATGCCCAAATAAAAAGCTGCCGTCAAAGCATCCAACACAGCTGCAGGAAATGGAAGTAGGTACCTTGATTACAGATGTAACTCGTGAGGACACGAGGAACTGCAGATGCTGCAACCTTGCACAAAGTACAAAGTGTTGGAGTAACCCAGTGGGTCAGGCAGCATCCGTGGAGGGAAGGGGATAGGCAATGTTTTTGGTTTTACTTACCCTGTCAATGAATAATTTGGGGTAGGAGATTGCAACTTTCACGTGCTCCACCCTGTTTTTCGACGAATGCAATCAACCTGGCGTGCACAGACAGAAGATCAAACAGAACAAGTTGTCCTACAACTTTAGGCTGTGCACGCCATACACAAGAAGAACAAATACATTTCCCATCAGAATCATCCATTAAGGGCCTGTCCCACTTGAAGCTTTTTTCGAAGACTGCCGGCATCATTGACCGACGTATCAGGTCACCGAGAAATCCACGGCGCGGTGATGTATTGACACGCGGTGTTTTTTCACGTGTCGCAACATTTTTCTTGTCACCGCTGGATTTTGAAACGTTCAAATGTTTTGGCGACACTGATATTACACCGACAGTCGCCGAAAGAAACCACCAAGTGGGACAGACCCTTTACTCACTTAACCTATTTGTAACCCTTTGAGGAAGTAAGGAACTGCAGATGCTGGTTTACACAAAAGCATATAATGTGCTGGAGTAAGTCAACGGGTCAGGCAGCATCTTTGGAGAACACATACAGGTGGTGTTTCAGGACCCGACCTTCAGATATTCCATGCCCTGACCAATGAAGACAGTCGTATCTCATGTCTTCTTCACCACTCTATCCAACTAATGTAGAACCAACATTATGGACAATATGGTACAATATTGTAGTTTCCCCAGATCCTTCTTCTTCCCGACAAGAAATGTCATGTTCTCTCCTTGTTCTCCAGAGATGCTGCCTGACCCGCTGAGTTATTCCAGTACTTTGTTTACCTTTGTTGCCACCTTAGGTCCTGTTCACAACTTTCCTCTCCATGTCATTGTATCGTCAGCAAAACAACCATATCTTCAGTCTGAAGAAGGGTGCCAATCCGAATTCCCTCCACAGATGCTGCCTGACCCGCTGAGGTCCGACAGCACTTTTTGCTCCAAAGTTTAAGCTGAACAAGAAATCCCGATGCATTACCGATGAGAAAATTATTTACCGATATTAGCAGGGAAGATAAATAATGTAACGTCCGACAAACCCAGAAAGCATCAGTTTTCGACCCAAAATGCCATCTAACCTTGTTCTCCAGAGATGCTGCCTGGCCTGCTGAGTCACTCCAGCACTTTGTGGCTTCATAAGTTAGAGGAACAGAATTAGGTCATTCGGACCAGAGGGCACAGCCTCAGAATAAAAGGACGTTCCTTTAGAAAAGAGATTTGGAAGAATTTCTTTAGTCACAGGGTGGTGAATCTGTGGAATTCACTACCACAGTAGGCTGTGGAGGCCAAGTCAATTGGGTATTTTTAAGCTGGGGATTGACAGGTACTTGATTAGTACGGGTGACAAGGGTTACGGGTAGAAGGCAGGAGAATGGGGTTGAGAGGGAAAGATAGATCATCCATGATTGAATGGTGGAGTGGACTCGATGGGCTGAATGGCCAGTTTCTGCTCCCATGACCTAAGAACTTGAGGGGAAACCCATTGCAGTATATTAAATTATGAGAGGCTTCGGCAGGGAAGACGTTCAGAACCTTTTCTTCCCACAAAGAGGAAATGTCAAAGGGTGTAGCTTTAAGATGAGAGGGGCAAATTCTCAAGGAGCAGGTTTTTGTAAAATATACAGAGGGTGGTGGGTGCCTGGAACGCGCTGCCAGGGGTGGTGGTGGTGGAGGCAGATATGATAGTGGTGTTTGAGGCTTTTGGATAGGCACGTGGATATGTGGAAATAGAGGAAAAAATAGGGGCCTGTACCTTATTCTTCCATGTTCCACCGCTTGCAGCAGTGAAAAAAAAAATGGATCCTGATAAATCTTTTTCAACATTCGAGAGGGTACAAAGATGTGATACAGTCTCGGGCATAATCTTAACCATACATTAATGACAAAAATATGATTCTGTTAATAAGTGAGCAGCACAGTGGCACAGCTGGTAGAGCTGCTGCCTCACAGCACCAAAGACCTGGGTTCAATCCTGAGCTCGGGTGCGGTCTGTGTGGAGTTTGCATGTTCTCCCTGTGACTGGGTGGGTTTCCTCCGGGTGCTCCAGTTTCCTCCCACATCACTAATACATGCGAGTTTGTTGGTTAAGTGTAAATTGTTCCTAGTGTGTAAGGAGTGGATGTGGAAAAGTGGGATAACACAAAATGCTGGAGAAACCCAACGGGACCGGCAGCGTCTCTGGAGAGAATGATGACGCAGTGGCACAGACAAAATGTGCAGGAAGGAACTACAGATGCAGGTTTAAATCGGAGATAGTCTGAGGAAGGGTCCCGACCCGAAACGTCACCCATTCCTTCTCTCCGGAGACGCTGCCTGTCCCGCTGAGTTACTCCAGTATTTTGTGCCTGTCTTAAACTAAACTAATCTTCTTTTTGTTTAAATCTGGAGGAAACTTTAACAGAAGAATTAGCACATGATGATGCGGAAAACTTCAAGCCAGAGTGTAGTGAAGTCAAAGAGTTCAAATCTGCCGAATCGGGATTTCGATATTTGAAGATTGGTGGGATGAGAGTCTTGCCTGTCCCTGTCTCTGGGCCAATGTTCTGGACTGACAGCAAATAAATTAACTGTGTATAATAACTTGAACAAAGTGGGACTGATTTTCATTAAGTATGAAACGGCGGGTGTAAGCAGTGCATGCCAGTCTTTAGTTACTGTAATTATCACGTCCTTCTGCAGTTGTACAGGGCCGTAGTGAGACCACACCTGGAGTATTGTGTGCAGTTTTGGTCCCCTAATTTGCGGAAGGACATTCGTGCTATCGAGGGAGTGCAGCGTAGGTTTACAAGGTTAATTCCCGGGATGGCGGGACTGTCATATGCTGAGAGAATGGAGCGGCTGGGCTTGTACACTCTGGAGTTTAGAAGGATGAGAGGGCGTCTTATTGAAACATAAAATTATTAAGGGTTTAGAGACGCTAGAGGCAGAAAACATGTTCCCGATGTTGGGGGTGGGGGGGGTGAGTCCAGAACCAGGGGCCACAGTTTAAGAATAAGGAGTAAGCAATTTAGAATGAAGACGAGGAAACACTTTTTCGCACAGAGAGTTGTGAGTCCGTGGAATTCTCTGCCTCAGAGGGCGGTGGAGGCCGGTTCTCTGGAAACCTTCAAGAGAGAGCTAGATAGGGCTCTTAAAGATAGCGGAGTCAGGGGATATGGGGAGAAGGCAGGTACGGGGTACTGACGAGTCAGGGGAAAGACAACACATGATTACATTCGAGCCTTTCACAGTGTACAGGTATAAGCTCATAATCACTGCTCGTAACGTCTCGATCAATACCTTCCAACTCACCTTATCCAACGACCCCATAGCAGAAGCGTCCATGTCACGGGACTGGAAACTGGAAGTATCCTGAAGGACCTGTTCCACTCACGGGACTTTTTCGGCGACTGCCGGCACCCATCATAGGTCGCCGAAAATGTTCAACATGTTGAAAATCCAGCGGTGACCAGAAAGACGCTACGACTCTTTGGGTGACTAAGAGACTACTCACGACCATACAGGCGACCCCCTGGCGATGTGTCGCGGGGTGAAGTCTGTATGGCCGTGAGTAGTCGCCCATAGAGTCGTACCTTGTTCTGGTCGCCGCTGGATTTTCAACATGTTGAACATTTTCGGCAACTTGTAACGACCTATGACGGGTGCCGGCAGTCGCCGAAAAAGTCGCATGTGGGACAGGCCCTTTAGCTAATTCTGCTACCACCATCATCTATTGCAACAAGTGATGGCTTCCACTGATTGTCGCCGGAAGCTTGCGTCCTTTTCAGGACGGACGATGAGCGAGGTCAACATTTGTAACATGGAAGATGGACAGGAAAGAAGAACCTTATCCAACACTCGGGGGGGGGGGGGTGGATATTCGAGAACAGTACTCACTGCATGCAGCAGATCAACTCATCCAGAATAATCATCTCTGTTCCTTCACGATGATTCAATCAAATACCCACAACTCCCAACCCGGTAAATTAACCTTGTAAACCTACGCTGCACTCCCTCAATAGCAAGAATAACCTTCCTCAAATTAGGGGACCAAAACTGCACACAATACTCCAGGTGTGGTCTCACTAGAGCTCTATACAACTGCAGAAGGACCTCTTTGCTCCTATACTCAACTCCTCTTGTTATGAAGGCCAACATGCCATTAGCTTTCTTCACTGCCTGCTGTACCTGCATGCTTACTTTCATTGACATGAACAAGGACCCCCAGATCCCGTTGCATTTCCCCTTTTCCCAAATTGACACCATTTAGATAATAATCTGCCTTCATGTTTTTGCTACCAAAGTGGATAACCTCACATTTATCCACCTTAAACTGCATCTGCCATCTCCCCTAACCTGTCCAAGTCACCCTGCATTCTCATAGCATCCTCCTCACAGTTCACACTGACACCCAGCTTTGTGTCATCTGCAAATTTGCTAATGTTACTTTGAATCCCTTCATCTAACTTGAAATGTCCCAGCATTTAAGAATCAGCAGGATAATCGATGATATAAGTACTACTGGATTTCTAGGGAAAGTTGCTTTCTATTTGAAAAACCATGAATTGATTGTGGTGGTGATGCCCTTAGATGTTAATCTCATTTTCAAAACTAAAGGCACGAGCATCAGCCGAGATTATCTTTGAATTTGATCACTCTGCCACTGGTTAAAAAAAAAAAGGTTGGGCAGACAAGGTTCCCACAAAAGATTACAAGGTTTGCAGATGCTGGTTTAAACAAAAGGACACAAAGTGCTGGAGTAACTCAGTGGGTCAGGCAACATCTCTGGAGAAGTGCATGGGTGATGTTTCAGGACAAAGTGTGGCAGGTAATAGACTGATACAGGTGAGGCAGGGGGTTTGATGGGCAGATAGATGGTTGGACAAAAGCCGGAGGTGAAAAGACACACAGTGTGAGGCAAAAGCATTGAAGAGTTGCAAGGTAGACAAAAGTGCAGGAGAAACTCAGCGGGTGCGGCAGCATCTATGGAGCGAAGGAAATAGGCAACGTTTCAGGCCGAAACCCTTCTTCAGACTGATGTAGGGTGGGAAGATGAAAGGAAGAGGAGGATCCAGAGGGCTGAGGGAGAGCTGAGAAGGGAAGGAGACAGCAAGGGCTACCGGATATTGGAGAAGTCAATGTTCAAGTCGCTGGGGTGCAGACTGCCCAAGCGGAATATGAGGTGCTGCTCCTCCAATTTCCAGTGGTGCTCACTCTGGCAATGGAGGAGGCCCAGGACAGAAAGGTCAGATTCGGAATGGGAGGGGGAGTTGAAGTGCTGAGCCACCGGGAGATCAGGTTGGTTAATTGGTTGAAGAGTTGCAAATTGTGAAGCCAAAGGATCGTTCCGAGCCAAAATGTCACCTAACCATGTTCTCAACAGATGCTGCCTGACCCGCTGAGTTACTCCAGCACTTTGTGTCTTTTTTTTTTTAGAAGCATCTGCATTCCTCGTTTCTGCAATTGAAATGTCTCATCTTTATTGAAGTTTCCCATTTTGCAAGAACTGAAAGTGTAATCCAGTCAAATACACAGGAGAGCCTCCTTGGACAATTTGCCCCCGCGGCTCTGGAACTCTGTCCTGGTCAGAGCCAGCAGATCCATTCCCATTGCTGACTTTGCGGGCCATTATCTTGCCTCCCCCTCCCCCTCATGTGACCTCTGTTGGCCCGACCAAACGGATAGAACAAGGCTCTGGAACCGAGGGTGCTGGAAAGTCAGGGGGGGACCTGTTCCTGATCCAAAAATCCTGGCAATATGAATACGGCAGAGTTGGGGAGAAGAAATGTTGCAGCTTTAATCCATCATATCAGTTACCCTTCAACTTCATAAAACACACAAAACAGAACCAATTAATGTTCTTGTCGGGCTTATGAAGATGAAGTGTTTGGACACTAAAGCACTGGCTTCCATTTGACCATTTAGAAATGATTTGAAGGACATCAGGTCCCACTGCCTTGGTGCCATTAACGTGTCTCCCGAAATATATTCAAGATGTCATTGTAATGTTCCTTCAGCAATGGCAACATTATTTACACGTTGGGAAGTCTTTACAGAAAATGGAAAACTAAATAAAGAACATTTGTTAAGGAATAATATTTAGGCTGTTGGACAACTGAATGCGACCCAGAGGACTGTTTGTGCAATATGACATTTTAATGACAATATATAAATTGACCTCAAAATAAAACTTTATCTGAAAGCACTGTATTTCTTGAAAGTGAAAGTAAATAAATAAAATAGAAAGTTTAATTAAACAATATCTTAGAACAAGATCACAAATGCAAAATAGCTCTGAATTTGTGCCACCAGTAACCCTCCATAATCTGCTGTTTGTTGTTATCCTGATTAAGATTTTTATGCCCTTTTCAAAACTGCATTATTAAAATTCAACTGCACGGTGCAAACCTGCGCCAATTGAGAATTAAACTCCACAACTCCTTCAGTCGTCGGTATTAGCTGATCATTGCATCTTCTGGTGTCGTTTGATCCCAGTCTTTTCCATCTCCTGCTTTGGTCTCCAATATTTCCCCCATCCTTAATGTAAAAAACAAAAGGAAAAGCAGAAACTCTGGCTTTTGTGAATCTTCCAGGAGCTCGCTGACATTCAAGTCATTTGAAAAAAAGCCATATATTAATGGTTCCTACATCATTCACAAGTCCGTTGAGGTAAGTTTTTTCATAACTCTGCGCTGAGCTAAACTGGAAGCTGCGACCGGTTCCAGCACTGGACGTAGGGTCTTGTGGTTGAGGGCGGAGTATGTAGCAGCCATGGCTCCCTGAGAATGAGCAAACATTTTCATCAGCAAACACAAAACACATTATTTACCTTAGAATAAGTTAAGTCGCTGGAACACAATTTTTCCGCATCCACTCCCTGCACACTAGAGGCAATTTTACAGAGGGCAATTAAACCTACAAATCTGCGTGTCTTTGGGATGTGGGAGGAAACCGGAGCACCAGGAGAAAATGCACTCAGTCACAGAGAGAACGTGCAAACTCCACATGGACAGTACCTGAGGTCAGGATCGAACCTGGGTCTCTGGCGCTGTGAGGCAGCAACCCTGCCACTGTGCCTTTTAACAATTATTGGGGAAGGGTATCGTGGAGACCCTTTGCCTGCTCTTCCCAGCGGAGGATCTACTATCATCTGATCTGATCATCTGATACCATTGCACTCGAGTATGACTTGAATGTATTTATGTACAGTATTATCGGATCTGTAGGGAAGAACTGCAGAAGCTGGTTTAAATCGAAGATAGACACAAAATGCTGGAGTAACTCAGTGGGGCAGGCAGCATGTCTGGAGAGAAGGAATGGGTGATGTTTCGGGTCGAGACCCTTCTTCAGACTGATGTCAGGGGAGTGGGCGGGACAGTTCTCCTACCAGCCTTACTGTCTCAAACTACATTATATCTGTACCAACCACTTCCCTGACATGATCTCATCTGATTGGATAGCATGCAAAACAAAGCTTTTCTCTGTACCTTTGTACGTGACTATACTAATCCTAAACCTAAACTATCTTTCTTTCAAGCTGGGCCTTTGGACTTTAGAGATATAGCGTGGAAAAGGGGGCCTTTGCCCCACCGATCACCCCTTACACTAGCGCTATCCTACACACCAAACAGAAGCCAATTCACCTACAATCCTGCACGCCTTTGGATCATGGGAGGAAACTGGCGAAAACCCACACGGTCACACGGAGAACGGACAAACTTAGAAACATAGAAAATAGGTGCAGGAGGCCATTCGGCCCTTCGAGCCAGCACCGCCATTCATTGTGATCATGGCTGATCGTCCCCAATCAATAACCTGTGCCTGCCTTCTCCCCGTATCCCTTGACTCCACTAGCCCCGAGAGCTCTATCTAACTCTCTCTTAAATCCATCCAGTGATTTGGCCTCCACTGCCCTCTGTGGCCGGGAATTTCACAAATTCACAACTCTCTGGGTGAAAAAGTTTTTTCTCACCTCAGTCTTAAATGACCTCCCCTTTATTCTGGACAGACAGCACCTGTAGTCAGGATGGAAGATAGATCTCTGGCGCTGTAAGGCAGCAACTCTACTGCTGCTGCACTGTGTCGTTCAAATGCCCGTTCACTTTGAAAACTCAGACAAATGCATGGCTACACGGGATGTGTGTTTTCACCCTGTGAACAGACTCACCTTCACTAGATGAGGGGCATCCTGGCGGTTTAATTGGAAATGCGGTAGCTGATCCCGGCAAGCGATCCAGGCATGTTTGAGCACCTGCTCGGCTGTGAATCTTTGATGGGGATCGACGTGAAGCATATTGGACAGCAAATCCTGCGTGTTCACATTGAACATTCATATTAGAGTAAAGAATTACAGGTTCACCACCGATTTTCCCGCATCTCCATTAACCCAGACAAAATCCCCTCTCAAGAAGCCTCCCCCGAAAATGTGGCTCCAAAAAAGCTTCACCAGCTGGTTGCAAAATTAATACACAAATTTTAAAATGATGATAGTCTAATTTATGTCAGGAAATAATAAAGTGGGATAAAACTTACTTTTACCTTTTGGGAAACATAGAAAATAGGTGCAGGAGTAGGCCATTCGGCCCTTCGAGCCTGCACCGCCATTCAATATGATCATGGCTGATCATCCAACTCAGTATCCCGTCCCTGCCTTCTCTCCATACCCCCTGATCCCTTTAGCCACAAGGGCCACATCTAACTCCCTCTTAAACATAGCCAATGAACTGGCCTCAACCACCTTTGGTGGCAGAGAATTCCACTCTCTGTGTAAAAAATGATTTTCTCATCTCGGTCCTAAAAGACTTCCCTCTTATCCTTAAACTGTGACCCCTAGTTCTGGACTTCCCCAACATCGGGAATAATCTTCCTGCATCTAGCCTGTCCAACCCCTTAAGAATTTTGTACGTTTCTATAAGATCCCCCCTCAATCTTCTAAATTCTAGCGTGTACAAACCGAGTCTATCCAGTCTTTCTTCATATGAACGTCCTGCCATCCCAGGAATCAGTCTGGTGAACCTTCTCTGCACTCCCTCTATGGCAAGAATGTCTTTCCTC
The DNA here is from genome assembly GCF_010909765.2 of Amblyraja radiata. Taxonomy (NCBI): domain Eukaryota; kingdom Metazoa; phylum Chordata; class Chondrichthyes; order Rajiformes; family Rajidae; genus Amblyraja; species Amblyraja radiata. The sequence goes on from NC_045967.1 coordinate 55,590,234, forward strand.
AGATTAGGAGACCAAAACTGTACGCAATACTCCAGGTGTGGTCTCACCAAGACCCTGTACAACTGCAGTAGAACCTCCCTGCTCTTATACTCAAAGGTAGACAAAAATGCTGGAGAAACTCAGCGGGTGAGGCAGCATCTATGGAGCGAAGGAAACAGGCAACGTGTTGGGTCGCGTCTGAAGAAGGGTCTTGACCCGAAACGTCACCTATTCCTTCGCTCCATAGATGCTGCCTCACCCGCTGAGTTTCTCCAGCATTTTAACCTTTTGGGATATTAGTTTAAACTATGTCCAGGCTGAGAATGACTATTGTTTACTGAATGTATTGCAAGTGAGAACAGAATGGGGGAATGAAGTAGAATGTGTTTTAAATTGAATATTGTTCTACTATTAAGGCAATTTACTGAAATCTTCCTCATATTTGGTCTATTCAGCAAAATGTTCCAAGACTACTGGGAACCTGACCCTCTAGTGCACCAGGCAAAGACATTGTACAGAAAGCCACTGATCCTTTAGATAGTCACAAAGTGCTGGGGTAACTCAGTAGGTCGGGTAGCATCTATGAAGATAAAGGAGGGGTGACGTTTTGGGTCGGCACCCTTCTTCAGATTGAGTTACTCCAGTACTTGGTATAAACTAGCATCTACACACGAGCCATGTATCCTTTATCAGGTTGAAACATTTCTTCGGCTGGAGGGAATGGGCAACAGTTTTAATGGAGATGTGCTCACACCAAAATCTTCCTCATAATTTCACTCAACACCAACGCAAGCATCATTTTAAATAGACACAAAGTACTGGAACAACTCAATGGGACTGGCAGCATCTCTGGAAAACATGGATAGGTGATTTTTTTGGGTCGGCACTCTTCTTCCCGACCTGGAACGTCACCTATCCATGTTCTCCACAGATGCTGCCTGACCCGCTGAGTTACTCCAGCACTCTGTGAAACATCACTTATCCATGTTCCCCAGAGATACTGCCTGACCTGCTGAGTTACTCCAGCACTTTGTGATTCTTCCCGACCTGAAACGTCACCTATCCATGTTCTCCACAGATGCTGCCTGACCCGCTGAGTTACTCCAGCACTCTGTGATTATTTTTGTAAGCCAGCCTGTGCAGTTATTATTTTTGTCCTTGTACTACTATTGTCTATTTATTTGTTTGTTATTTATATATATATATATATATATACTGATTTTTTTTGTATTGTTTATTAAGGGTTTTATAGAGTAATATGTTGACATAACTGTTGTGCTGCTGTGAGTATGAATTTCATTCTAGTTCTAGTTTCGGAACATTTAACAAATCTCTCTTGACAGTTTCTTGTTTCGACAAGAATAATCTAATAACTGGTGACAGATTTGTACCATAAATAATAAACCATACAATACTCAACTCTGCAAGTGTAATTGTGGCTAAAATGATTTATTTCTCCACTTCTATACAATTTTTGTTTCAGAATGTATCCCTGGATGCTGGCTCTTTGGTCATAATCAGTGCAAGACTTACTCAAGGAGATGGCTGTTGTTGAGATGTGTTCCATTAAGTGATCAGCATCAGGAAGACTATATGTTGCCGAGCTTCAATTTCATTAAAGTTGCCCTATATTGTCCAAACCATGCTTCAGAAATGTAAACGCTACCGTCAGTGCATACGTTTATTTTACCTTTGCAGCGTCTGAAACCGTATCCCAGTTGCCTCCAGTCAGTGAGAATTTCCCACTTCCTATTCGCAACAAGATTTCTTCCGCAGTATCATTTGGTCCATTGGCAAAAGGAGTATAACTGGTGCGTAAGATAGACATGAAAAGGTGCATCAGTGTACTGAGTAACATTTTCCGATCATATCATTCCCATTTTCCAATTTCCTCCCCAAGGGCACACTGGAGTAACTCAGCGGGTCAGGCAGCATCTGTGGAGACCATCGAATGGTGATGTCTAGGGTTGAGACCCTTCGTCACCCACCCTTTTTCTCCGGAGATGCTGCCTGACCCACTGCGTTACTCCAGCACTCTGTGTCTATCTTTGGTATAGACAACAGACAATAGACAATAGGTGCAGGAGTAGGCCATTCGGCCCTTCGAGCCAGCACCGCCATTCACTGTGATCACGGCTGATCATCCCCAATCAGTACTCCCTTCTTCCCATATCCCTTGACTCCGTTAGCTTCATGAGCTCTATCTAACTCTCTCTTGAAAGCATCCAGAGAATTGGCCTCCACTGCCTCCAAGGCAGAGAATTCCACAGATTCACAACATCTCTGGGTGAAAAAGTTTTTCCTCATCTCTGCTCTAAATGATGTACTCCTTATTTTTAAACTGTGGCCCCTGGTTCTGGACTCCCCCAACATCGGGAACATATTTCCTGCCTTTAGCGTGTCCAAACCCTTAATAATCTTATATGTTTCAATAAGATACCCTCTCATCCTTCTAAATTCCAGAGTGTACAAGCCCAGCCGCTCCATTCTATCAACATATGACAGTCCCGCCATCCCGGGAATTAACCTCATGAACCTTAACCTGCACTCCCTCAATAGCAAGAATGTCCTTCCTCAAATTTGGAGACCAAAACTGCACACAATACTCCAGGTGTGGTCTCACTGGGGCCCTGTACAACTGCAGAAGGACCCCTTTGCTCCTATACTCAACTCCTCTTGTCATGAACCTGTACCTGCAGTCCCTTGCTTCTGCTTCCCACCTATGCCTTATCGATTATAGCACTCAACCAGATACTTGTATGTTGTGAGAGTACCTGGGCAGTGCGTTCCAGATTCCAACCATCTCCTGACTGAAAAAAGCTCTTGCTCAAACCCATCCAAACGTCATATTCCTCACTCATTTTACCAAATGAGCCACAATGACCACCCTCCTCACTATCAACAACACCTCCTGTTTTTGTGTCATCTGCTAACTTACTAATCATACCTCCAATGTGGGAATAAAGCCCGCTACAGACATAAATGCATGTTATTTCTGATATTATTCACTGCGTTAAAATGCAGTTGATTCATCCAAACCACCAAATTTCACGAAAGTTCACGCCAGATTTAGAGTTTCATTTATTAAGTTCTTTTTCTGTCAGCCAAAAAATACAGAAGCTTGAAAGCCCGCACCACCAGACTCAGGAGCGGCTTCTTCCCCTCTGTTATCAGGCTTCGGAACGGTCATTCCATGAGCTAGGGTACTGTCCGATTCACCACCACCCAATGCAGAAATTGGACTTTGTCTATGGAACTGGTGCACTACAATGCTGAGAACTATATTCTGCACTCTGTATCTTCCCCTTTGCTCTACCTATTGTACTGGAGTTTGGCTTGATTTATGGATTTATGTATAGTATCATCTGAGCTATTTGGATAGCATACAAAACAAAGCCTTTCATAGAAACATAGAAAATAGGTGCAGGAGGAGGCCATTCGGCCCTTCGAGCCTGCACCGCCATTCAATATGATCATGGCTGATCATCCCCTATCAATAACCCGTGCCTGCTTTCTCCCCATATCCCTTGATTCCACTAGCCCCTAGAGCTCTATGTAACTCTCTCTTAAATCCATCCAGTGATTAGGCCTCCACTGCCCTCTGTGGCAGGGAATTCCACAAATTCACAACTCTCTGGGTGAAAAAGTTTTTTCTCACCTCAGTCTTAAATGGCCTCCCCTTTATTCTAAGACTGTGGTCCCTGGTTCTGGACTCGCCCAACATTGGGAACATTTTTTCCTGCATCTAGCTTGTCCAATCCTTTTATAATTTTAGGTACACAAAATTGCTGGAGAAACTCAGCGAATGCAGCAGCATCTATGGTGCGAAGGAATTAGTCAAGGGTGCCTATTCCCTTCGCTCCATAGATGCTGCTGCACCCGCTGAGTTTCGCCAGCATTTTTGTGTACCTTCGATTTTCCAGCATCTGCAGTTCCTTCGTAAACACTTTTATAATTGTATATGTTTCTATAAGATTCCCCCTCATCCTTCTAAACTCCAGTGAATACAAGCCTAGTCTTTTCAATCTTTCTTCATATGACAGTCCCGTCATCCCAGGGATCAATTTTGTGAACCTATGCTGCATTGCCTCAATCACAAGGATGTCCTTCCTCAAATTAGGAGACCAAAACTGTACGCAATACTCCAGATGTGGTCTTACCAGAGCCCTGTACAACTGCAGAAGAAGCTCTTTACTCCTATACTGAAATCCTCTTGTTATGAAGGCCAACATTCCATTAGCTTTCTTCACTGCCTGCTGTACCTGCAAGCCAACTTTCAGTGACCGGTGTACAAGGACGCCCAGGTCTCGCTGCACCTCCCCCTTACCTAACCTAACCCCATTGAGATAATAATCTGCCCCCTTGTTTTTGCCACCAAAGTGGATAACCTCGCATTTTTCTATATTATACTGCATCTGCCACGCATCTGCCCACTCACTCAACTTGTCCAGGTCAATCTGCAACCTCTTCACAGTTCACACTGCCACCCAGCTTTGTGTCATCCGCAAACTTGCTGGTGTTGCTCCTAATTCCCTCTTACAAATCATTAATATATATGGTAAACAGTTGCGGCCCCAACACCGAGCCTTGCGGCACTCCACTCGCCACTGCCTGCCATTCTGAAAAGGACCCGTTCACTCCTACTCTTTACTGCACTTGCACCTAAAGGCGCAAGTTTATCTGTTTTAGCAATAGTGTGAAACAACGCTGCACGTTGTTATACAGAGACGCATACCCAGCCAGCATCGTGTACAGGAGGACTCCAAGGCTCCAGATATCACACGCAGCATCATAACCGCCCCGCATGAGGACCTGCAAACAAGCGGCAAGAGAGGCACGGCTGACGAGTTTCAGTCACAAAGAAATCAGCCTTAGCACAGAAGGTAGACATAAATGCTGGAGAAACTCAGCGGGTGAGGCAGCATCTATGGAGCGAAGGGATAGGTGACATTTCGGGTCGAGAGTTCAGTGTTCACAGCGTTGGGCTGTAAGCTGTCCATTAAGTTTGAGTTTGGCCTCTAGCAATGCAGGTGGTCGGCACGGTGGCGCAGCGGTAGAGTTGCTGCCTCACAGCGCCAGAGACCCGGGTTCGATCCCGACCACGGGTGCTGTCTGTACGGAATTTGTACGTTCTCCCCGTGACTTGCGTGGGTTTTCCCCGGGTGCTCCGGTTTCCTCCCACATTCAAAAGACATACAGGTTTATGTTAATTGGTTTCGGTAAAAAAATTGTAAAGTGTCCCTAGTGTGGGATAGTGTTCGTGTACGGGGATCGCTGGTCGGCATGGATTCCGGTGGGCTGAAGGGCCTGTTTCCGCGCTGTATCTCTAAAGTCTAAAGTCTTTAAGAATGGGAAGGGGAGTTAAAATGTTTAGCAACCAGGAGATCGAGTGGTGTTTCACAAATACTGCCCAGACAAGGGGTTAGCGGGGAGATACATTAGCGGAGTAGACTTGATGGGTCAAATGGCCTAATCCTGCCATTATGAGACACCATCTAAAGAGACTGAGTGCTTTTAAGATAAATATTTAGTGCCCTTTTCTCTGGTGAAGGACAATAGGCGATTACCTCAGGAGCCACGAAGTTGGCAGTGTAACACGGAGTCATTAGCAGGCCATTCTCACCGCGCAGCTGTTTAGCAAACCCAAAGTCACAGATGCGAATGGATTCCGGGTCCCCCGATTCATTCATGTACAGAATGTTACTTGGTTTTAAATCTCTGTGCACGACCTGCGGAAAAACAAGACACAAAGCTTATATTCAAAGGTTTCATCCTTCTCATATTCAGTTTAGTTTAGTGATACAGCATGGAAACAGGCCCGACGGCCCACCGAGTACAACTGACACAGGTTAGAAGGGATTTAGTTTAGACAATAGGTGCAGGAGTAGGCCATTCGGCCCTTCGAGCCAGCACCGCCATTCAATGTGATCATGACTGATCATCCCCAATCAGTACCCTGTTCCTGCCATCTCCCCATATCCCCTGACTCCACTAACTTTAAGAGCCCTATCTAGCTCTCTCTAGCTCTATCCAGAGAGCCTGCCTCCACCGCCCTCTGAGGCAGAGAATTCCACCGACTCACAACTCTCTGTGTGAAAAGGTGTTTCCTCGTCTCCGTTCTAAAGGGCTTACCCCTTGTCCTCAGCCTGAAGAAGGGTCTCGAACCGAAACATCACCTATTCCTTCGTCCCATAGATGCTCCTCACCCGCTGAGTTTCTCCAGCATTTTTGTCCACCTTCGATTTTTCCAGCATCTGCAGTTCTTTCTTAAACACAGTAATTCAGCGTCTCAGGCAGCATCTCTGGAGAACATGGATCGGTGACATTTTAGGTTGGAACCTTCTTCAGGCCCTGACCTGAAATATCACCTATACATCAGTCTGAAGAAGGGTTTTGGGCCATAACGTTGCCCATTTCCTTCACTCCATAGATGCTGCTGCACCCGCTAAGTTTCTCCAGCACTTTTGTCTACCCTGTCACCTATACATGTTCTCCAGAGATGTTGCCTGACCCGCTGAGATACTCCAGCATTTGTTTTAGTAAACCAGCATCTTACATTTCCTTGTGCCTCAATGTTGGTCATATTGAATTAAAACCTGGGATAGATTGAAGAACTTACCCCTTGGCAGTGAAGATATTCCACGGTTTTTGTTATAGTGAACAGCACAGCGCTGGCTTCTCGCTCTGAAAAGAACTTCTGTCGAAGGAGTCTGTCGAGTAGCTCGCCTCCTTTCAATAGTTCGGTGACAAGGTACACATATCGGCCGTCATCATATACCTGAATAAGCAAAAAGCCGCCCATCATTTACAGCCAAATGTTTCGTTCAGTTTAGAGATACAGCGCGGAAGCAGGCCCTCCGGCCCAGCACCGACCAGCGATCCCCGCACACTAAAAGCCCTGTCCCACTGTACGAGTTCATTCAAGAGCTCTCCCGAGTTTAAAAAAAAAATCATACTCGTGGAAGCACGTAGAATGTACGTAGTGGGTACGTCGGAGCTCGGGGACGTCTCTTAGTGGCTCGTAACGCTAACGGCAAGTACTCGGGAAACGCGGTAAGCTCGGGAAGACCTGTGAAGATTTTTCAACATGTTGAAAAATGTCCACGAGAGCCCCGAGTACCGACGAGCGGCCATTACCGTAAATCTCCGAGTTCGAATCAGGGCAAACTCGGGAGAACTCTTGAATGAACTCGTACAGTGGGACAGGGCTTTAACGCTACCCTACACACACGAGGGACAATTTACACTTACACCAAGTCAATTAACCTACAGACCTGTACGTTCTTGGAGTGTGGGAGGAAACCGAAGGTCCCGGAGAAAAACCCACGCGGTCACGGGGAGAACGTACAAACTCCGTGCAGACGGCACCCATAGCTGGGATCGAACCCGGGTCTCTGGCGCTGCAAGCGCTGTAAGGCAGCAACTCTATCGATGCGCCACCATGCCTTAACACGGCTAAAATGTCTTAACAACACCCTTACAGTATAAATGTCGAATTTTACAGCAGGTATGTAGTTCTGTTCAAAGCATTTGAAATGCAAGATAATTAAATCAAAGAACATAGTTCAGTACAGCGCAAGAACAAGCCCGTCGACCCACAATGTCTGTGTCGAACAGGATGCCGACCATCTCTTATCTATCAGCATTTAATCCAAATCCCTCTATTCCCAGCACATCCATATGCCTATCCAAAAGCCCGCTCAATGCTTAAATCCAGCTTTAGTGAACTCCAGTATCACACGCCACATAAGTTGACATTTATCTTTATCTCTGAAGCTGAGTAACTACAATCTAGTTGCACAGACAGTACAATTGCGCAAATGTTTAAAAGTACACGTGCAAACCAATCACGTATATAGAAAAGGAATTTTTCAACAAACAATATCGCACCTGAAGTGGGGAATCTCATTGAAGCCGACTGGATAATGAAAGGCCAAGATAGAGTGGACTTGGAGAGGATGTTTCCAGGAGTGGGAGAGTCTAGTCAGAGGGCACAGCCTCAGAATTAAAGGATGAACCTTTTGAATGGAGATGATGAGAAATGTATTCAGCCAGAGGGTGGTGAATCTGTGGAATTCATTGCCACAGATGGCTGTGGAGGCCAGGTCAATGGATATTTTTACAGCAGAGATGGATTGAATCTTGATTAGTACGGGTGTCAGGGGTTATGGGCAGAAGGCAGGAGAATGGGGTTGAGAAGGGAAGATAGATCAGCCATGATTGAATGGCGGAGTAGACTTGATGGGCCAAATGGCCCAATTCTGCTCCTATCACATATGAACGTATGAGTTCCACAAAGACAGCAGGAAGGTAACTGGGCAATTCCAGGGCTGTGACAAGGCAAACACTGAGCTGGAGCATGGTCCAGGTCAGACTGGTATCTATCTCGATCGCGGAGGCTATTCTAATAGTAAGTTCACAGATGATATTGCATGGAACACTAATGCCAGATATCGCTGTGGAAATATGTGGAAGCATGATTCAGACAATGAACGTACATCTTTCAAAGTAATGATGTTTGGGTGCTGTCCATAGCGCATCAGGATCTCAATCTCCTCCGAAGGATCTCGTTTGCTCTTATCAATTATCTGCAAATTTAAAACAGTAAAATTAACAAAAGGCCATGACTAGAAAGCGGCTTAACTCGAGGCGGTTGGAAGCCAGTTCGACAGAGCCATACAGCATGGAAACAGGCCCTTCCACCCACCATGCCCATGCCGGCCAAGATGCCCCAACTACTCTTGATCCACCAACCCACATTTAGCCCATATCCCTCTAAACCTTCCCATCCATGTACCTGTCCAAGTGTCTTTTAAACATGACATTACCTGCCTCAATCAACCACCTGGTACACAAAAATGCTGGAGAAACTCAGCGGGTGCAGCAGCAGCATCTATCAACCACCTCCTCTGGCAGCTCATTGCATTTCCCCACCATCCTCTGTATGAAAAAATTGTCCCTCAGGTTCCGACTAAATCTTTCCCCTCTCACCTTAAACCAATGTCCCCTTCTTCTTGATTCCCCTACCCTGAATAAAGGACTGTGCGTCTCCCCTATCTATCCCTCTCGTGATCTTATATACCTCTATAAGATCACCCTATATCCTCCTGCTCATCCTGGCCTGCTGAACCTCTCCCTATAGCTCAGGCCCTCAAGTCCCGACAACATCCACGTAAATCTTATCTGCCCTGTTGCCAGCTTACAAAACACAAGTACTATTTAACCACAAGTTCAACAAGCAGTAGTTCAGCAAAAGAGTAAAAATGTGACCAATACAACTATTTAATTCACTGTGCTGCCAAGGAATTTAAGTTGTTTTCACACATTTTTCATCAAATGTCTCCCGAAAGTTAAAATCTATTCTGCAAGCAGTTTCGATTCAATGATGCAAGCGCTTCTGTACTGCCCTCTTGTGGTTTTATGGACAATTGCAACAACACAAGTGTTTAAGAAGGAACTGCAGATGCTGGAAAATCGAAGGTACACAAAAATGCTGGAGAAACTCAGCGGGTGCAGCAGCATCTATGGAGCGAAGAAACTCAGCGGGTGCAGCAGCATCTATGGAGCGAAGGAAATAGGCAACGTTTCGGGCCGAAACCCTAAAGGGTTTCGGCACGAAACGTTGCCTATTTCCTTCTCTCCATAGATGCTGCTGCACCCGCTGAGTTTCTCCAGCATTTTTATGTACCTGCAACACAAGGATTGTGTTGAAATGTTGCATAGAACACACAGTGATGGAGTACTTCAGTGGGCCAGGCAGCACATCTGAAGCAGCATCTACCCAACAATCCTGACCCAAAACGTCACCCATCCATGTCCACCACAGATGCTGCCTGATCAGCTGAGTTACTCCAGCAATTTGTTTTCAAAGCCACAACACAAATGTTCAAACACTCTTGGGCTCTTGTCAAAGTTGCAGGGAAAAACGCTGGGTATGTGAGTAGAAAAGGAATAGAGCGATAAGAGCCAAATCAAAGTCAAAGTCAAAGTAGCCTTTATTGTCATTCAGACCTTGCGGTCTGAATGAAATTTAGTTGCCTTGCAGTCATACATATAATAAAAATGACAAAAACACACAATAAACACAAATTTAACATCCACCAGTGAGTTCACCAGGCACCTCCTCACTGTGATGGAGGCAAAAGTCTTAAAGTCTTTGTCTCTTCCCTCCTTATTCTCTCTCTGCGTCGAGGCGATCCAGGCTTCGGATGTTGTGACCCCACCGGGCGATGGTAGGTAATGCCAGTCCCACGGCTGAATCCGAGCTCCGCGAACGGGCCGGTTCAACTCCGCGGCCCGGGGTGGTCGAAGCAGCCGAAGCTGCGGCCCTCCAATCCAGCGGACACAGCTGTTGTCGCGGGAGCTCCGGAAAACAGGTCACCAACCTGTGACCTGCGAGCTCCCGACAATGTCGGGACGCAGTTCAGTTCAGTTCAGTTGTCACGCGTACCGAGGTACCGGGAAAAGCTTTTGTTGCGTGCCAACCAGTCAGCGGAAAGACAATCCGTGATTACAATCGAGCCGTCCACAGTGTACAGATACATGATAAAGGGGATAACGTGAATGATGTTTAGTGCAAGATAAAGCCAGTAAAGCAGTCTGAGGAAATGGGATTAGCGTGGATAGGCATCTCGGGAACATAGATAAATTGGGCTGAAGTGCCCGCTTCCATGCGATAAGACAATGACGACATCTAAAATGCACAGTTGGTTATGATGTTTTGTTAATTTCTTTTGTATTTGCACTTAGACTTTTATTTATACTTTCAGGATTATTAGATTTAGGATTAGATTTAGGATATTAGATCGGGATTATTGAATTTGCTTTGTTTATTCTTTGCATTCCAGCTCACAGAACTACCCAGCAAGGTCGAAAACTGACAGAAGCTTCAAATGCAATCTGGTCATCTTGAAAGCATTGGTTTTCATCGCAAGAGCCCAGCAAAGCTGACAACACGGTGGTTGAAAAGAGAAGCACACAGCATCCCGTATGCTGAAGTCCTAACCAAAAGACATGGGAGCAGGATTAGGCCATTCAGCCCATCCGGTTTACGCCGCCATTCAATCATGGCTGATCTATCTTTCCCTCTCAACCCCTTTCTCCTGCCTTCTCACCCTAACTTTCGACACCGTTCATAATCAAGAACCTATCAATCTCTGCCTCCACTGTCATCCGTGGCAATGAATTCCACGGATTCACCACCCTCTGGCTAAAGAAATTCCTCCTTATCTCCTTTCTAAAGGTACGTTCTTTGATTCTGAGGCTACGGCCTCTGGTCCAAGACCCCCATTACCTGGAGCATCCTTTCCATGTCCACTCTGACCTTACGGCCATCACAACCTTACAGCATACATAGACTTTCACTGAAGATGCAATGCACATTTTACTTATTTACCTTGACAGCAAACTCCATGTTGGTAACTCGATGTATGCAGCGCTTGCAGATTGAGTAGGAGCCAATCCCAATATCTTCTTTCAGCTCATATCCATCATTAAACTGAATACTGTTGCCATGCAGCTGTTTCAACCAGATAGAAAATTGTTTAATCTTCAGATGTTACATTCTCTCTGGCATTCCATTACATAAAGACATTAACATAAACGTAAGCATACATATTCATATACACACATATATACACGCACACATATATATGCTTGTACATATGTGTAAATAAATAATATAGGCTGTGTGTGTGTTTTTGTATATAACCTACTGTGTGTGTGTGTGTGTGTGTGTAACATAGGTTGTGTGTGAGCGTGTATATAATGCAGGCTGCATGTGTGTGTGAGTGTGCATGGGAATATCATAGGTTGTGTACATATAACATAGGTTGTGTGTGCACATATATATAACATGTTGTGTGCAGATATAACGTAGCTTGTGTGTGTGTGTGTAAAACGTAGTTTGTATGTGTGTATAACATAGGTTGTATGTGTACGTATGTAACATAGGTTGTATCTGTGCATATATAACATCGGTTGTATGTGTGTATAAATAGAGCATAGGTTGTGTGTGTATATATAAAAAAGGGTGGGTGTAATGGGGTGTGTGTGTACATAATTGTGTGTGCGCGCGCGCATGTGTGTACGTACGAGTGTATGTATGTGTGTGTAATGGTGTGTGTGTGTGAGTGTATATATAATGGAGTGTGTGTGTGTGTGTATAATGGTGTGTATATAATGGTGTGTGTGTACGCGTGTATGTGTGTACGCGTGTGTATATAATGAAAGGTGCGTGTGATCATTAAACACATATTTCTCATTGTGCATCATACCTGTACTATAGGGTGGACGACTGTGAGGGATGCACTTTGCATGACTTCCAATGAATTGGTTGCCACAAAACTAAACCCTCTGAACAACTGGTGTGCATTAGCACTTGGTGGAATACCCGGTGAATCTAAATCAAGGGAAAACATTTAATTCCTAATTATTTACTTGCAAGCTAAAAGTTACCAGCATTACAAATCCAGATCTACAGTGCTCATAGACCTACAGTGAATGTACAGTAAATAAATCCAAAATAGACACAAAATGCTGAGTAACCCAGCGGAACAGGCAGCATCTCTGGAGAGAAGGAGTGGGTGATGTTTCAGGTCGAGACCCTTCGTCAGACTGACGTCAGTCTGAAGTAAGGTCTCGACCCGAAACATCACTCATTCAGAGATGCTGTCTGTCCCGCTGAGTTACTCCAACATTTTACGTCCATCTTCGGTTTAAACCAGCATCTGCAGTTCCTTCTTACACAGAAAATAAATCCAGTCTTGCTGTGATGTTCATTGGGAACTTTATAACAGCAATTTCCAGTTAATGCTCCTTAAATTTAGTTGCACTCAGACATACTTTATACATTTCTGACCACATATTACAAACAATGGAATAATACGATCTCCTGTTCATGTCCTCACATGGTTTCAATCGTAAATATCATTTGAGTCACACATTGCCAGATCCATAAAGGATCATCACAACCAGAACCATTAGAACATTCTAACAACAATAATCTTAACAATGAGCTGATCACCATCATTGACCACTGTTTCTGCCTTTGAGTTAATGTGGAAAAATTAACATGTAACAAATTTAATCTGAATAGATAAAAGGGATTATAAGTGTTTTAATGGAGGAATTAAATAATGAGTGTTTTATTGGTCACAGCCCAATAGGCAGAACAATGTAATGCAAACATAGCGAGGGTTTGTACACAGGTAACTTTAATGTGGGATCTTTAACTGGTGATCTTGTAGATCCGTAAAGTCAATACTCAGCGTGGGACGTGCCTGCTTTACATGGGTCCTGCTGGATTTTCTTTAATTGGGCAGCACTGTGGCTGGTAGAGCTGCTCCAGTGACCAGGTTCTTTGAATAGATTGGGTTCTTTCAACACACAAGGGAGACTCCACTCTTCCCTAAGACTGGTCCACCACTGATTTTCCCATCAATTGTGGCCCGGCATCTCCTTTAATCCGGTCAAATTAACAAGAGCACCCGGAAAATGTGGCCCCTAGGCCGGGTGAGGAGGCCGATGTCGACCTCATCGAGACTCCGTCCGTCCGTCTGTCTGTCTGTTTGACTGCCTGTCATGAATGGAAATGAGGGTACCTACCGAATAATGAAAGGCCGAGACAAAGTGGATGTGGAGAGGATGTTTCTAGTTGTGGGAGAGTCTAGGATCAGAGTTCAACAAGAATAAAAGGACGTGCCTTTAAAATGGAGACGAGGAGGAATATCTTTAGCCTGAGGGTGGTGAATCTGTGGAATTCATTGCTATCGAAGTCTGTGGAGGCCAAGTCATTGGATACTTTTAAAGCAGAGATTGATAGGTTCTTGATTCAGTTCTGTTTATTGTCACGTGTACTGAGGTACAGTGAAAAGCTTTTGTTGCCTGCTACCCACTCAGCAGAAAGACAATACATGATTACAAATGAGCAATGATTAGTAAGGGCATCGAAGGTACAGGGAGAAGGCAGGAGAATGGGGTTGAGAGGGAACAATAGATCAGCCATGAACGAATGGCGGTGCAGACAGGATGGGCCGAATGGCCTAATTCTGCTCCTATGCCTTAATGCCATCCCAAATACTGCTCCCCCTGCGTTTTAAGCATTCCTGGGCTGGGTATTCACATATTTTTAAGGCAATTTTGAAGATATATTTGAATTTTTTTTTACCCTGTCCACATAATGGTTCTCAAATAAAACATCTGTTTGAAGCTGCATTTCTGAATGACACGTCTGTCGGAGCTGAACAAATTTAATTCGGGGCTCTGTGCTGGATGTTGACCTGGGAGTAGACACAGGCATTGATTTGCAATGGATAGGGAGGATTTTGCAGAGCCACCAATGGTAGTACCACCCAGTGCTTTGAGATGCCTGCGATTAGTACTCCGGATCTCACATGCATTACTGTAACACAGGCATCACTTCCAACAATATTCATTCATGCCATGAACGGGAAACAAAATGACAGATTAAACCTTCAATAAGCGGGAAAGTGCAGAGTTACATTTTGACACAATCCACAACGCGGAGGGAAGCTATCAGCTGTACCTTTTGGTGTTTTAGCTGTAAATTCTGGATCAAAGCAGAAAGTGTCTTCTGGTTTACCAGAAGCAGGTTTAAATGGAGGATGGATTTCCTTTCTGACCAATTTCTAAGAAATAGGGAAAGTTTGGTTTTTATATGCATCAATCATCACATTTTGAATTACAGTATGCAGTGTTTAAAAATATGTGCTTTGAACTGATTTTTCAGACTAATTAAAACATAATCCAGATTTATTTAATGGCTAGACTATTTTCATAATTTATACATAAAAAAAGGTGCAAAAGGCATAGAAGATTAAACTCTGATTGTATTAAGCGTTACAAACTATAATTCAAATAATTCCAGAACATTGTACTCTCAGCCCAGAATATGTATAATATAAACATAAATGTTTTAATAACAATAGAGGAGGAATTCCTTAAACGGATTAAAGCCATGAAAATTTAGATTTTAACTTTGTTTTTTCAGGAGTAAAAAACATTACATTTAACAGCTTTGTGACCTTGATCTTGCTTGTTGGAATGGGAAACACCTACATTCCAGTCAATGGTGGCAAAGAATGGATGCCTTTTGATCTCTTCAACTCCATCAGGGCCAGCGCCTACAAGAATTAAGATTGCGGGATGTTTATTTGTAGTCATGGCTGCAAGAGGGCAGAGGCCAAACTCCAGCCCAGCACGATCAACTGTCCTTGAAAGTACTGTGCACTGGAGAATTTGAAAACCCATAACCGAGTAACACAACATTAAATAAAGAAATACGAGAAGTCAGACCGCACAGCCCTCAAACCTGTGCTGCCAGTGACAGACATTGTGACAATCTTCCCCCACCACTGCTCTACCCCATCCCCATTGTCTCTGGATTCCAAGAACTAAAGGGCCTGTCCCACGTGGCGATCTTTTCGGCGACTGCCGGCATCATTGACTGACGTATCAGGTCTGCGGCGTGATGCGGTGGTCACGTGGCGTGATCACGTATTGACGCGCGGTGTTTTTTATTCGAGTGTCGCAACATTTTTTTTGTCTCCGCTGGATTTTGAAATGTTCAAAATCTTTTGGCGACACTGGATAAAAATCGCCAAGTGGGACAGGCCCTTAACCAACCCTGACGAACCATTCGCATCTCTCTGGAGGAGAGGTTCATGACCCCCTAAGTGAAGAATTTTTAAAATCCCAGTCCAAAATGTCCCGTACGTATATTACGAGCACTTAATATACGTACATCTTTTATCGTACTTTCACAAAAGTAAAACCAAATTTTTTTTTACATTTAGCATTGTTCGCAATGTCCTAAAAAAAAAACTACGTTTGTCAAATAATTTCCTTTTGACAGAATCTTATTAACTTTATCTCATCGTGTCACACTTGATTGTATTGACACAGAGATGCTGCAATGTAACTGAAGTAGCTCACTCAATGTTGTAAAGGCAGTGTGAGTGAGGCTGTGGGTTGATTTTGTCTTGATCTCTAAACTAAACCTTGTTATACACAGGAACACCGGAAATTAATTAACTTCAACAACGGCATTTCAGGTAATTTTATCTTTAAAAATATTCAACAGCGAACATTACTTTTCACCCAACGCACCAAGACTATAGCTGCATAAGTATCGCAGCTTACAAACAGTGAACTTACTGAGAAAATAGCTTGTTATTCTCTCTCTACCTAAAAAGGTTCTCCCAAAGCTTTTTAACATTTGGTGAAAAATACTCTAAGAAAACAAATTATTTTGAAATTGGATTCAAGTCTTTAAAAAATAAAGGACATTTGACTGTATTAACTCCATGTCAAATGTCGCAAAAAAATTCAGGTGGCCAATGAAAAAAGAAAACCTTTGATTTTGTGTGACTATTATACAAATCTACAAGAAGTTCAACATAGCCAGGGTGTACTATAGATTATCGGCATAATATAACTTAGATTTAGATATGGATTTTAATTTAGTTTTGTTTAGAGATACAACACAGAAACAGGCCCTTCAGCCCACCGAGTCTGTGCTAACCAGCGACCCCATACACTAACACTATCCTACACACTAGGGACAATTACATTTTATTTTACCAAAACCAATTAACCATCTTTGGCGCATGGGAGGAAACTGGAGCACACAGAGAAACCCACGTGGTCATGGGGAGAACGTGCAAACTCTGCACCAACAGCCCCCGTAGGCAGGATCAAACCCGAGTCTCTGGTGCTTTAAGGCAGCAACTCTACCGCTGCACCACCACCCATACGAGTGGCTTCATACAGGTCGGTAAATATGTTGTACAAGGTAGAGAATAAATAACCTGTGGAAGAAGTGGGTGGATATTCAGTGAAGGATGAATGAGTCGCAAAACCAGAAGGATGTTGGGTGGGGCTGCTCGACTATGGCTGGCTGCCTCTTTTAGTGCTCTCTCTCTCTCTCTCTCTCTGTGACACATTAAATTGTTTGGAAACTTTGAGGTAAGGAAGGGAGGGGGGGGGGGGGGGGGGGGGGGAGGGGTTCAAAGAAATGTATTTGTCATAAAGACACCACAGGTGCCTGAAAACCTTCAACCTACATATTCTCTGAATGTTTTGAAAATTGAATCTATAAAATAGTTTAAAACTAATAAACAAAACAGCTGCTTTCACCATACAGTACTGACAACTTAAACATGCACACAATTATGTATCTGAATATTTTACTCAAATGTCAACACAACATTAACAGTCATTAAATCTGCAACACTAACTGGAAACAAAGTTTAGCACAAAGAAGGAGAATGAGAAAAGTGGCGAGGTAGTACCTAGTCGGTTCCCAGGGTTGCGCTTGAATAATGTTCTGAGTAGACCTTGAGCTTCCGTACTAAGAAATTGAGGCATTCCTAATTTAGCTCTTAGAAAAAACAAAATGGACATTAATTATATGAATGAAACACAGTGTTACATACAAATAGATTTATATTGCTCAATTAATAGCATTTAAGTATTTTTGCTATCACGATAATTCTTATCCGCTGTAATGAAGGACTTGCTAAATTAATAACAGGCTCGGGTATTCTATACCCTGCAAGTGAAAGTTTTGCCATCAAAGATCCACTGCGTCATAGATAAATCACCGTAGGAAGTATATTTCATCATTATTTCTATCCGATTGTGATTAATTTTAAGAATGTCGTCACAGTGTTAATCATAGTGAATGCATAATACAAATTTGCAGCTGATCTGGAAATGGCTGCAACTCTTGACAACCTTCTTTGTCTACAATACCGACAATTTTAATGTCACCTGCAAACCTCCTAATCTCATCCAAATTGTTGATATAGATGACAAAGAACAATAGGCCCAGCGCCGACTCCTGATGCTCACCGCTAGTCGCAGGCCTGACCATGGAAAAACAACCTTCCCCACCATCATCTACTTCCTTCCATCAAGCCTATTGTGTGTCCAGTTGGCAACCTCTCCCTTGAGCCCATGCAATCTAACCTTCTAGAGCAGGCAACCATGCAGAACCTTAAAGGCATAACTGAAACCACTACAGATGACATCTCCTGCACTGTCCATCTTAATTACTTTGGCCAAAAAATTGATCAAATTCATGAGACGTTTTTGTATCTCCCACAAACCTGTACTAACTGTCCATAACCAATCTGTCTTTCCAAATGTATATCCACTCCCAGAATTCCTTCCAGTATCTTACATACCACAGGTGTAATAGACAATAGACAATAGGTGCAGGAGTAGGCCATTCGGCCCTTCGAGCCAGCACCGCCATTCAATTTGATCATGGCTGATCATCCCCAATCAGTACCCCGTTTCTGCATTCTCCCCATTTCCCCTGACTCCGCTATTTTTAAGACCCCTATCTAGCTCACTCTTGAGAGCATCCAGAGAACCTGCCCTCTGAGGCAGAGAATTCCACAGACACACCACTCTCTGTGAGAAAAAGTGTTTCCTCGTCTCCGTTCTAAATGGCTTACTCCTTATTCTTAAACTGTGGCCCCTGGTTCTGGACTCCCCCAACATGTTCCCTGCCTCTAGCGTGTCCAAGCCCTTAACAATCTTATATGTTTCAATGAGATTCACTCTCATCCTTCGAAACTCCAGAGTGCACAAGCCCATTCTCTCAGCATATGAGTCCCGCCATCCCGGGAATTAACCTTGTAAACCTACGCTGTACTCCCTCAATAGCAAGAATGTCCTTCCTCAAATTAGGGGACCAAAACTGCACATAATACTCCAGGTGTGGTCTCACTAGGGCTCTGTACAACTGCAGAAGGACCTCTTTGCTCATATACTCGACTCGTCTTGTTATAAATATATGTATGTAAGGCTCACTCATCTAGTTCTCAGGTTTTGAATTGTAACCCTTCTTAAAGAAAGGCACAACATTGGCCAGTTATTAGAGATGTATCCACCTTCATAGACATCCACCACCTAACTTTATCAGGCTTCTGAATGGTCCTTCCACAATCTAGGGTGGTGTCCGATTCCCTCGTTTATTATAATGTTGACCAACCTCAAAACAACCCCATTAGCTTTCCAGAGTTCCCTCATCTTCACCCATTTCTCCACAGGAAAACAGAAGAGAAATATTAAATATGAGGACATAATATTCATTGAGGGCATCAAGTGCAAAATCAATCTAAATCAGCAGTGTGGATGTGCATAGAAATTCAAATTGGCAGCTGCTGCCTGAACAATATCGACAAACAAAACTTTATAAAGAGCCGGCTGCAGTGACTGATTTTGAAATTTCATCCACATTGTGTGGTTTGACATAAATATGTAATTTGCTGCTATTTAAGTTTGTTTATAGCACAAGCTGTAATTTTGATCTAGTGTAGCCAGTTTCCCTCCATATGAATTACTCATGACAAATGAACGTGTGAGGCAAAAGGATACAGGGTAAGCGGGGGATGGTGGGGAAATAGCGCAGTCACGATCTGAAACCTCACTGCTTTTAGTTTAGATACAGCGTGGAAACAGGTCCTTCGCCCCACCGAGTCTCCACCAACCAGTGATCACTGGTACACAATTTCCTCCTGATTAAATGTCACTTTGTATGCTTCGTTGTCACCTTCCCCAGCTAACAACGATCGATTCTACTTCTTTCCCTTTGGTGTCTCATTCTCACGCCTTACCCTTCCATATCTGTGTTTCCCTCTCCCCTGATTCAGTCTGAAGCAGGGTCTCGACCCGAAACGTCGCCCATTCCTTCTCTCCAGAGATGCAGCCTGTCCTGCTGAGTTACTCCAGCATTTTGTGTCTATCTTCGGTGTAAACCAGCATCTGCAGCTCCTTTCTACACAATCTATGAACCTGTACGTCTTTGGAATGTGGGTGGAAACAGGAGCACCCGGAGAGAACCCACGTGGTCACAGGGAGAATGTATAAACTCTGTAGTCGGGATCAAACCCGGGTCTCTGGCGCTGTAAGGCAGCAACTTTACTGCAGCACCACTGTTTTCAAGACTAGAATAAAGGGCCTGTCGCACTTAGCGATTTTTTCAGCGACTGTCGGCATCATTAACTGACGTATCAGGTCACCAGCGCCGTCGCAGGAGCTGCCAGAGCGAGGTTGTAGACAACGACGAACTGCCTTAGGGGCTCCGGATTTTCTTGCGGTTTACTCCTGGAGCCTTTTCCATGATTGGATATGGCCACAAGGCAGTGGAGGTTTTAAATCAGAGTTTTCCCTCTCCTGCCTTGCGGCCATATCCAGTCATGGAAAATGCTCCTGGAGTAAACCTCAAGGAAATTGTCTCCGCTGGATTTTGAAAAGTTCAAAATCTTTCGGCGACCCTGACACGTCAGTCAATGACGCCGGCCGTCGCCGAAAACAATCACCAAGTGGGACAGGCCCTTAATGCATTTTGCACAGACCTTCCATTTAGGATTACAAACTTGTAAACTATCAGTAAAACATTCAGAATTGATTAAAGGAATAATTACTCACGGTCAAAGCCAATCTGTACGAACTGCTCATTAAAACCCACATCCTAGACTTGCATTTTAATCTCTCCGTTCTTGTTAAGTGAATTTGGATTGACTTTATTCCGTTACCCAAAACTAGCAAGATCCTGCTCAACGAGCTGCAGCACCACGACAGGCTCCACATTTCCGACAAACTTAATTACCAGCTTTTATTTTAATTGCACCAGGAGCTAATGCCAATATACCAATACATTATTTCCAAAAAGGTTAGGAAGGGAAAATGTCCATTCTATAATTTACTTAACCGAGTTCATAAGACAAAGCAACAGAATTAGGCCATTCGGCCCATCGAGTTTGCACCGCCATTCGATCATGGCTGATCTATTTTTCCCTTTCAACCCCATTCTCCTGCCGTCTCCCTGTAATTCTCTATTGTGAAGGACTGAATGAATGGTTATTTAGGGTGGCACGGAGATGCAGTTAATAGAGATGCTGCCTCACAAATCTAGTCGCCTGGCTTCAATCCAGAGATTTCAGTGTGGAGTTTGCACGTTCAGTGTGACCCAATGGGTCTCCACCATATGCTCTCGATTCCCCCCACATCTCAAGGGTGTGCAGGATGGTCGGTTGTTTGGCTGCTGTAAATTTATGTTAAGTTTTCTTGAGGGGTGGAATGAGGGGAGAATAAAATGGGAATAGTGTCAAAGGATGCTCAGCGGTCAGCATGTATTAAGTGGACTGAATGGCCTGCTTCTGTACCTAATGACTCAAACTACGTACGTCTGCATGCCTGCATGTGTAACATGTTTATGACATACTTAAAACATATTCCAATGTAATCTTTTACATCTTTTAAATTGCAGGACACAGTCGGCACAGTGGCACAAACGGGTGGAGCTGCTGCCTCACGGCGCCAGAGACCCAGGTTTGATCCTGACCTCGGGCGCTGTACGTGCGGAGTTTGCACGTGCTGTCTGTGACTGCGTGGGTCTCGTCCAGGTGCAATGATGTAATTATGTAACTAATGTAAATAGACGATCGATGCTCAGCGCGGACTCGGTGGGCCTGTTTCCATGCTGTATCTCAAAACTAAACAACGCTTAGCAAAGTTAACCGGCATGAAACTCCCGACCCATGAAGCCATTACACACGAAGGTAGAACCAACAAACTTACTTGAGTATCATGTTCATAGTTTCATTTCGATCTTTACCTTGGAATGGTAATGTGCCTGTCAGCATCTCAAACTAAAGAGTAAAAGCAAAGTAATTACATTGGCGCCAAAGTTTTACAGAGCTTTGATATTTATAGTGTATATAATTGTTTGATCAGTAATTGTATAATAACCTCCGCTTAAATATTGAATATTGATCACCAGCATGGCATGGATAGATATATATATATACACATGAATTTGTTAAATTGCAAATACATGGACAAAGAACGGTAGACACATTAAAAATAAGACACACTTCATTGGCAGCCTCAAGGTTCTAGCCGTATAAAAATGGGATATGATTCACATCATTTTATTCTCCAAAATTTAGCAAAGCTCTGAAACAGCTTTGACTTTGCCAGAGTGTAACAGTTGGTTTATTAGAGTCTGTTGCCCAAGCAATCAGGGAAAGCAGGTCACGGGGACCACAGTCAACCAGGAGTTCTACAGCTGAGGTGCAAACCCTTCATCTCAGCATTAACAATTCCCACGAGTCTAAGTTTATATCCAAAAATTCCATAGAAGTTTAGCCTTCCAAACTTCCAGCAAAACGTGTGCCAGGACACTTATGCCCCTGTCCCACTTAGGAAATCTGAACGGAAACCTCTGGAGACTTTGCGCCCCACCCAAGGTTTCCGTGCGGTTCCCAGAGGTTGCAGGTAGTGGAAGCAGGTAGGGAGACTGACAAAAACCTCCAGGAACCGCACGGAAACCTTGGGCGGGGCGCAAAATCTCCAGGGGTTTCCGTTCAGGTTTCCTAAGTGGGACAGGGGCTTTATATAGAACAAACAACATATTATTATTGTTTGTTTTTTAGCACTATTATGGTTTGTCACTTTTGTGCGTGCGTGCGTGCATATATAAAGTTCACACACAGAACTTTTTTTCTTGTTTATTATATTGTTTACAGTGTACTATGTTCACATATTCTGTTGTGCTGCTGCAAGTAAGAATTTCATTGTTCTATCTGGGACATACCGACCATAAAACACTCTTGACATATAAATGGAGTTATTCGGAGTACGTATAGTCATTTTCACTAAGTTCAGCGGCCCCATAGCAGAAGCGTCCACGTCACGGGGCTGGAAACTGGAAGTATCCTGAGCTAATTCTGTAACCACCATCATCTATTGTGACAAGTGATGGCTTCCACTGATTGTCGTTGGAAGCTTGCGTCCTTTTCAGGACGGACGATGACAGCGATGTCAACATTTGAAACATGGAAGATGACACGAAAGAAGACTAATGGGCCTGTCCCACTTACGCGACTTTTTCGGCAACTGCCGGCACCTGTCATAGGTCGTTGCAGGTCGCTGAAAATGTTCAACATGTTGAAAATTCAGCGGCGACCAGAAAGATGCTACGACTCTTTGGGCGACTGAGGAGACGACTCACGGCCATACAGGCGTCACCCTGGCGACATGTCGCGGGGTGAAGCCTGTATGGTTGTGAGTGGTCGCCTAAAGAGTCGTACCTTGTTCTGGTCGCTGCTGGATATTGAACATGTTGAAAATTTGCGGCGACCTGCTGCGACTATGATGGGTGACGGCAGTCGCCGAAAAAAATTGTGTAAGTGGGACAGGCCCTTAAGTTCAGCAGCAGGCAGAACAATACTAAAGTGAAGCAAAATTGCACACATACCATGAGCACGCCAAATGACCACCAATCTGCACTCTGTGTGTGACCTCTCCTGTTCACTACTTCTGGTGCCATATACTCCACCGTACCACAAAATGAGTATGCCTTCTTTTCTTGGTCAACTGATTCTTTACTTAGCCCAAAATCTATAAACAGAATAATGTCAAAAATATGAATACGTAAAAATGTTCACTTCTTTAAATGTCACAAATGACTAAACATTAAGTTGTCCACTCTGCATTAGAGAAGTTGATGCTACTTACATTGATTATGATGTGGATGTGGTAATGATGTCTGTCAGGGAAACGCTATACATATTTACTTGTCATTTACTAAAAAAAGACTATTACACTTTAACAAGAAAAACATTGCAAGTCACATTGTATCAAGCGCCATTTGGTGAGCAGAGATTAAACAAAAACACAGGACAACAATACAAAGTACACGGAAGTTTAATTCCATTACATCTTAACCAAAACAATCATTTCTAAATTCAATTTAGTTTATTGTCACGTGCACCTAGGTACAGTGAAAAGCTTTTGTCAACGTGCTAACCAGTCAGCAGAAAGACAATACATGATTGCAGTTGAGCCATTGTGAGTGTATAGATACATGATAAATGTTGCTGCAGGAGTCGAGATTTGAGAGTGTGGAGTGATTGTAATCTGCTTCCGTTGCCAGCATGGACACCATCTTGGGAACCATCAGCTCTATTACACGATCACCATTCACCAGATCTGATTCATGGTGGAGTCTTAGGATTGCTATCCGAGTGTAACACAGCAGGTGTGTTTCACAAGGCAGCACTTCCATTAAGTACTGGTGAAGGGTCTTTGACCTGAGACACTAACTCCGTTTCTAAATTGATTGCTAGTTTTATTTTAGATTTTGAGCATCTGCTGTTTTCTGATCAATGCTCATGCTTGGATCTGGTTTACGCAGATGCCGTAGTTAGTGCTCTGCTAACACAATGTGCACCAAGGGACAGGTTAATAATACCACGCTGTTGCAAGCGGGGCATGGTGGTGGCAAGTGTAAGGAACAAAACTGTGCACATTTGTTCTTTAACGAGGTGGTAGAGAGCACTACTCCAACAAACACAATCAACGACATATCAGTGAATGTCATTCACTCCTGGAAGGAGGTTTCAGGGGATTCAAGAGTGACACTGAAACAAATGTGGATACAAAGTGTTGGAGTAACTCAGCGGGTTAGGCAGCATCTCTGGAGGACATCGACAGGTGATGTTATATATGTTATGCTTATCATTCTTTCCTTTCAAATACTGCATCTGCAAACTTCTTGAGTTGAAGGAAAGAGCCTCATTGATTTCACAAGCATATACATCCATTTTCAGACTTCTATTTTTACTAGCTTTCGGTATATGGTATCATTGTAGCCCAGAAAGCGGGACGGGTGAGTTGGCAAGTCTGAGAAAGTTCCTAGTTCCTGCTGTTTAACTAGCAATCCAACCAACCAATTTGCAATGCTTAATGTTTAAGCAAGCTAACCTTTTCAAGAACCCACAACAGCCCTAATGATTTAACGTTGATGGTAGTTATACCTCCAGTGTCTATCGGGAGAGCGAGGAAGCCTTGCAGTTCTGAGGAGCAGCAAAATTACTGATATAACAGTAAGCCCCTGTCCCACTTAGGAAACCTGAACGGAAACCTCTGGAGACTTTGCGCCCCACCCAAGGTTTCCGTGCGGTTCCCGGAGGTTGCAGGTAGTGGAAGCAGGTAGGGAGACTGACAAAAACCTCCGGGAACCGCACGGAAACCTTGGGTGGGGCGCAAAGTCTCCAGAGGTTTCCTAAGTGGGACAGGGGCATAAGTGGGACAGGGCAAGCAGTATTGGGGCTGGGTCAATGGATGTCACAGCCACTGGGATGGAGCTGGTCACTCGTGGTGTGCAGGATCTCTCCTTCAGAGGAACTCTGTCGAGACCCAAGAAGAAATGATGGACTCCAAACAGAAATGTTCAGCAGCTCACTTGTCTTCAACAGCTCTGCCACAACATGCACCCACGATCAGAACTGTTCCCGTCCTAACAAGTGTTTTCCAATAGAAAGAACGCGTTCACGTATCCGCGCTGAATGTATTCAATGTGGACACTGGCCAATTCAAAGGCTGACCACGCTTATTACAGTTGGAGCCAACATCAATTCTGGCAAAGAGCTCACAGAGACCTCATGATACATATTATTGGCAATTACTTGCCTGGTTATTGTTTCATCAAGCAGATGTTTGAGCACTGTTGCCTCCAAGGCTCGTTAACCATCACGTTTTTTGTCAGCTTATTCTGAGAAATTGATTGCTTTGAGCAATTGCAGGCAGCTGTGGAGGTTTGCCCATTACCACAGGTGCATTGGGTGCAACTGATAAGCTGCATTGGACTTTTATTGCAATAATGTCATATGTTCAAAGTTATCCTAGCAAAGCCAGAAAGTGTCGGGTAGCATAAACAAAATGCAAGTGGACCAAAAATAAATGGCATGCACAATTTAAAAGATTAACCTAGAACAAGCAACTTGCAAAATATCGTTTTCTGCTTCCTTAAGCCATAACACAATGATTTGACACAGTTTTGACCATCTAATATACTAATACCGTGATCTTTTCCAAAAATTAATTTTAACTCGGTTCTTCAGTTTTAAAAATCAATATGATCAGGGAGGGAGGGATTCACTATAAAAAATTGTTGCAACTCTATTCTTTCCTGCTGCTAATTTATGCACTGGAAATTAAAAAAATCTTCCTTGCCATCTAAATGGATTGAAAATGAGAGTTTATCCAATATTTCTTGAGCAGGAGGAAAGCAATTAAAAAAAAAAGGCGATTTTTTAATAATGTATTTTTTTTTTTTTTAATCAGATGTTTGGCCTGTTGCCGTCATTTGTTGACAAGTTTGTTAACAGTGTTTCTCCCATTATTTATAGAAAATGGGGCCTGGATTCAAACGACCTTACCTGAGGAGCACCTTCAGTAACAGACTGGTTCCACCAAGGTGCAGAACAGATCGCCACAGGAGGTCCTTCCCTGTGGCTATCAAACTGTACAACTCCTCCCCCTTCTGTCGTGGGTTAGACTCCCCCCCCCCCCAATCTTTGCACATCCCCCAATCCTTTCCACTCGTCACTTTAATTTCATGTTTCATGTATCTTGTGTTTTTATGACTGTTGGCAGATTAATTTCCCTCCTGGGATAAAGAAAGTTCTATTGTGTCGTAACAAATAGAATGCAAATACCTCTAACAATAGGACTAAGCAAAAAAACACGGGCGGTTCTTCAACAACATATTTAAAACAACTGGTCACCTTTCAGCTTGTTCATTTAGAGAAACAATTATCTATGTAAATGAAGGTGGACAAAAATACTGGAGAAACTCAGCGGGTCAGGCAGTATCTATTGAGCGAAGGAATAGGCAACGTTTCGGGTCAATCTACGTTGAACGTCAAACAATCTTTGGTATGTCGAACAACCTTTGTTCGAGGCGTACCAGGGCCCTATCCCCAAACTCTACCTCCGCTACATCCGAGTCTGAAGAAGGGTCTCGACCTGAAACGTCGCCTATTTCCTTCGCTCCATAGATGCTGCCTCACCCGCTGAGTTTCTCCAGCATTTTTGTCTACCTTTGATTTTCCAGCATCTGCAGTTCCTTCTTAAACATCTATATAACTGATGCATCGGGTGATGAATGTACCTACCAGTTAACTTGATATGTCCTCCTTCATCAAGTAAAATGCTGAAAGTAAAATTCACAATCTCCAATACATGTACACACATTTGAATAAATACCTAAAACAAATCAGTCTACTCATAATTGTATTTGTAAATAGTTATGAGCTATTGCTCTTAAGGAATATGCAGCAATCTACATTAATATTACTTCAATAAATACAATTAAAATTGCAAACCATAAAATGT
Source organism: Amblyraja radiata (assembly GCF_010909765.2). NCBI lineage: Eukaryota > Metazoa > Chordata > Chondrichthyes > Rajiformes > Rajidae > Amblyraja > Amblyraja radiata. The sequence continues at coordinate 55,617,432 of NC_045967.1, forward strand.
TACTATGTAATGGTATGTAATGGTACTATGTAATGGTATTTAATCATGTAATTATTAAATATGCAGCTTTACTGTTTAACTGTGCACAAAGAACATTTATGAAAATGATATTTGCAATATAATTTAAAAAATAATTGGATTTACTTTTCAGGCTTTAGATCTCGGTACACTATTCCCAAGCTGTGTAGGTGATCCAAAGCAAGTGCCAATTCTGCCAGGTAGAATTTGACATCTTCCTCAGTAAACATGACCTAAATGAGAATCTGTATTGTTTTTATCAGTTTCTACCACATTACAACATTAAACTGCGCTTCAATTAACACAAGAGCAATAGTTTCAACTAAGAATGGATTTGTTTCCCCCCCCCCCCCCCCACACACACACACTATATATTTCTGCAAATTCATAATGTGATTGGCGATAGCAACAGCACAAATATTTGCAGCCTCCACAACTAAGGGAGGATGGAAATGAAAGTAGAAATAGGACTTTTACAAGGATGTTTAATTTAGTTTTGTGATACAGCGTAGAAACAGTCCTTCGGTCCACGTCGACCAGCGATCCCCGCACACTAACACTATCCTACACCCACTAGGGACAATTTGTTACATTTACCAAGCCAATTAACATACAAAGCTGCACGTCTTTGGAGTGTGGGAGGAAACCGAAGATCTCGGAAAAAACCCACGCAGATTACGGGGAGGACGTGCAAACTCCGTACAGGCAGCACCAGTAGTCAGGATCGAACCCGGGATTCCAGCGCTGCATTCGCTGTAATGCAGCAACACTACCGTCGCCCCACCGTGACCGTCCCGTTGCTGGGACTTGAGGGACTGAGCTGTAGGGAGAGGTTGAGCAGGCGAGGACCTTATTCCTTGGAGTACAGGAGGATGAAAGGGTGACCGTATAGGTATGTACGATCATGAGGGGAATAGACAGGGTGAATGCATAGAGCCTTTTACCTAGAGTAGTGGAATCAAGAACCAGAGGACAGGCGTTTACGGTGAGAGTGAAAGATTTAATAGGAACCCGAGGGGCAGGTTTTTCACACGGAGGACGGTGGGTACATGGAATGTACTGCCAGGGGAAGGAGTTGAGGAAGGTACGATAACAAACATTTGGAGAGGTAGATGGATCTGAAAGGTTTCGAGGGAAATTGTAATAAAATGGAGCTGCAGGTGCTGGTTTATACCAAAGATAGACACAAAATGCTGGAGTAACTCAGCAGTGTCACCCGTTTTGAGGTGAAACTTTCTTTAGATTCAAGAAGTCTGTAGAAGGATCTCTACCCAAAACATCACCTATCCATGTTCTCCAGAGATGCTGCCCAACCCACTGAGTTACTTCAGTATTTTGTGTCTATGCAAGGTTTGGAGGGATATGGACCAAACGCGAGCAGGTGGGATTAGAGTAGAGTGCATATCTACTCTAGTCTACTCTACTAAATTGGCATGGGCAACTTGGGCCAAAGGGCCTGCTTCCATGCTGTAGGACTCTTAAGACAAACGAAAACATTATATTTTTCACTGGCACAAAAAGAAAAAAAACATTCTTAGCAGGAAAGAATTCTGAAATCTCACCTCTTTGGACAAACGTGTAAATACATCTCCTCCTCTGAGGAAATCTAAAATCAGATAAAGTTTCCCTTCAGTCTGAAAGGCTGAAATAAAAATGAGTAATTTGAGTGAGATTAAAAAGCCAGGTTTATTTTAGAGATACAGCACGGGAGCCTCTTGTTCACTGTGTGGAAAATACTTTTGCATGGCCCACACACCATATTTTGCTACAGTTTTCAAAGAAAGAGTCCAAAATCGGGTCCATATGCTGGAACTACTGTATGCCCCCGATCCAGCTGAGGTACATGGATAGGGCACGTTTGGAGGAAGATGGACCAAACAGATAGGTGGCACTAGTGTAGCTGGGACATGTTGGCTTATACAATTCTTTCAACTGAAAACATTGATTAACGGGTTCTCTGGATACTTTCACGAGAGAGCTAGATAGGGCTCTTAAAAATAGCGGAGCCAGGGGATATGGGGAGAAGGCAGGAATGGGGGGGGTACTGATTGTGGATGATCAGCCATGATCGCATTGAATGGTGGTGCTGGCTCAAAGGGCCGAATGGCCTACTCCTTCACCCATCGTGTATTGTCTATTATTGTGTAGGAAGAAACTGCAGATGCTGATTTTCACCAAAGATAGACATAATATGCTGGAGTAACTTAGCGATCAGGCAGTATCTCTGGATAGAAGGAATGGGTGATTTTTCGGGTCGAGACCCTTCAGACCGGGTCTGAAACGCAAATTATTACTGATGGCAGCAAAATCTCAGCCAGGTTGGTGTTATGTCCAAAATACAACAAACACCAAAGTAAAATTATTTAACTGAAAGCAAGATATAAAGGTAGAACATTAATTTGATACTTGCCATAGTGTAATTTAACTATAAATGGATGATTTACTTCCACGAGAATATCCCGTTCCATTTTAGTTCTGACACGGTCCCGAACTGAAAATGAATAATATAAATTTGATTGTCAATGACGGCACGTATTCATTAAGTAGCAAAAACACTTGACAAATAGTGAACATTTGACTTTTTTGAACTGCAGTGCCTTCAGTGCCTGGTGTAAAGGGCTCTGCAATATGCCAAAGTCCCAACTCTATGTTGAACTAAAATTGTCAGAGATGCGTTAGGAAAAAATAGCCAAGTTGTGTTGATTAATTCTTATTATCTTCTCCGTGGATTGTCACCTTGTCGTGGTGGGGAAGTTTGTGTGGTCCTGAGATCCTGAGAGCGATGTCGTCTGGAGCTATGCTCCTGGTAGGGCCACCCATGGCTGTAAGGTCGAGGGGGAGGTCTCTGACAAAGAGCAATCCAACCAAGACCTCAATGGTGGAATAGGCAGAGGACATGGCTGACCTTAGTGGAGCGTCACAACGGCTGGGAAGGCGGATGAAGGCTGCAGCAGAAAAGGGTCTCCGGTCGTCTTGGACTCCATGCAACTGGATCCTGACCCAGATCTGTCAAGGACCGTGGGGTGGCTGTCTGTGCACCAGTCTCCCCACGTTAAACAAAGTCACGCACAGGCGTCCTCCATGAGAGGACAGTCTTACTCGTTTCGAGTGACCGCCGATGATGATGAATTCTTATTATTGAATGACTGGTGCCTCACCACCTTGGTTCTACACTTCAAGCTGCCTCAGAAATTCAACAACTTGTCCCACCCCAGTCATTCCTTCTTCTCCCGCTCCCATCGGGGAAAAGGTACAGAAAACTGAAAACGCGCACCTCCAGACTCAGAAACAGCTTCTTCCCTTATTGTTGGACTTCTGCACAGTCTATCCATAAGCTCGGGTACTGTTTGATTCACCTCTATCCCATTGCAGACACTGGACTTTGTCTGCAGAACTGTTGTGCTCAAATACTGACTACTGCATGTCATCATTTTATGATAAGTAGCTAAACCTAGTGAGGGAGAAAAAGCATCTGGAAATGTTAAACTATTCGCAGCAAGGAATATGTCTGAAATTGGTGTTTTTCACAGAAATAAATTATGCTGCAATAGATAAAAATGTTAATATATTTATAATTATAAATTAAATATCAACTTGAACATTGCAAACATGGTGATCTGCTGCTCTTTGCAATCTTAATCCATCTACAAAATAGGCAAGCAATTAACTGAGAAAAGGAAAGAATGGCGACTTGCCTTTCAGAGTGGCTTTCTTCAGCACTTTCATTGCGTACAGTTGTTCAGCATCAGGACCAATCATCTTTCTAACCAAAAAGACCTCATTATAAAGAAATAGTACAGACAATATGTTAGAATTCAGCTGAAATTAAATATTCAAAACACAGCAGGCAAAATGACCAGAAGTGGGTGGATTAGTTAAAATAGGAATTACTGTAATCACTAACACAATGCACGAGTTAGTCACCAAATTCTTCACCTGTTTTTAGTTTAGAGATAAAGGACGGAAACGGGCCCTTCGGCCCACCGAGTCCGCGCCGACCAGTGATCACCGCACCGCACCGACCAGTGATCACCGCACCGCACCGACCAGTGATCACTGCACCGCACCGACCAGTGATCACCGCACCACACCGACCGGTGATCACTCCACCGCACCGACCAGTGATCACTGCACCGCACCGACCAGTGATCACCGCACCGCACCGACCGGTGATCACCGCACCACACCGACCAGTGATCACTGCACCGCACCGACCAGTGATCACTGCACCGCACCGACCAGTGATCACCGCACCGCACCGACCAGTGATCACCGCACCGCACCGACCAGTGATCACCGCACCGCACTGACCAGTGATCACTGCACCGCACCGACCAGTGATCACCGCACCGCACCGACCAGTGATCACCGCACCGCACCGACCAGTGATCACCGCACCGCACCGACCAGTGATCACCGCACCGACCAGTGATCACCGCACCGCACCGACCAGTGATCACCGCACCGACCAGTGATCACCGCACCGACCAGTGATCACTGCACCGCACCGACCAGTGATCACCGCACCGCACCGACCAGTGATCACCGCACCGCACCGACCAGTGATCACTGCACCGCACCGACCAGTGATCACCGCACCGCACCGACCAGTGATCACTGCACCAGTGATCACCGCACTGACCAGTGATCACTGCACCACACCGACCAGTGATCACCACACCGCACCGACCAGTGATCACTGCACCGCACCGACCAGTGATCACCGCACCGACCAGTGATCACCGCACCGCACCGACCAGTGATCACCGCACCGACCCGTGATCACCGCACCGCACCGACCAGTGATCACCGCACCGACCAGTGATCACCACACCGACCAGTGATCACTGCACCGCACCGACCAGTGATCACCGCACCGCACCGACCAGTGATCACCGCACCGCACCGACCAGTGATCACCGCACCACACCGACCAGTGATCACCGCACCGCACCGACCAGTGATCACCGCACCGCACCGACCAGTGATCACCGCACCGCACCGACCAGTGATCACCACACCGCACCGACCAGTGATCACTGCACCGCACCGACCAGTGATCACCGCACCGCACCGACCAGTGATCACTGCACCGCACCGACCAGTGATCACCGCACCGCACCGACCAGTGATCACTGCACCGCACCGACCAGTGATCACCGCACCGCACCGACCAGTGATCACCACACCGCACCGACCAGTGATCACTGCACCGCACCGACCAGTGATCACCGCACCGACCAGTGATCACTGCACCGACCAGTGATCACCGCACCGCACCGACCAGTGATCACTGCACCGACCAGTGATCACTGCACCGCACCGACCAGTGATCACCGCACCGCACCGACCAGTGATCACTGCACCGCACCGACCAGTGATCACCGCACCGCACCGACCAGTGATCACCGCACCGCACCGACCAGTGATCACCGCACCGCACCGACCAGTGATCACTGCACCGCACCGACCAGTGATCACTGCACCGCACCGACCAGTGATCACTGCACCGCACCGACCAGTGATCACCGCACCGCACCGACCAGTGATCACCGCACCGAACCGACCAGTGATAACACCATCCAACACTAGGGACAATTTTTACATTTATTCAATTCAATTCAATTCAATTCAACTTTATTGTCATTGCACAGATACAAGTATGGGTACAACGAAATGCAGTTTAGCGTCAGTCCGTAGTAATAGTGCAATATAGAAATAAAAAATACAGAATAAGCAAACAATGTGGACGGAGAGACTGGAGAAATCTATCGGCGGGACTCCGAGTTCAGCAATGTGATAGTGTTGTTGTAGAAGCTGTAGAAGCTTAAGTAGGCCAATTAACCTACCTGCACGTCTTTGGAGTGTGGGAGGAAATTAGAAGTTCTCGGAGCAAACCCACATAGGTCACGGAGAGAACATGCAAACTCCGTACAGATAGCACCCATGGTCAGGATCGAACCCGGGACTGTCACTGTTACCTCTGTAAGACGGCAACTCTACCACTATGCCACCGTGCCGCCCAATGCTTAACTTTCTTAAAGCCTTTTAACCCTTCATTTCCCTTGAATTTTATCTACATATTTCTAGCACACACAGTCTTAAAAGTTTCTACTGAACCACCAGCATGAATAATTTTCTTGTATGCTTCTAGTTTGCAACAGTAGGGGAGTGGATAGGTTTTGCTTTCTAAGCTTATGAGATGGTACCACATAATACAGCCCCTGACAAAGGTCAATACAGGTGGAGTTTGGGAACAAATTGCACAATAGATTGCAAATAGAGTAACTCAGCCGGTCAGACAGCATCTCTGGAGAAAAGGGAATAGATGGCGTTTCAGGTCGAGACTCCCTCTTCGGAAGAGTCTCACCCCGAAACAACACCTATTATTTTTCTCCAGAGATGCTGTCTAACCCGCTGAGTTACTTCAGCTTTTTGGGTCCATCTACAGTTCCTTCTGACACAATGGATCGCAATCTGGCGACAAGTTCTTGCTACACATTAGGTATATAACAATAAGTATACAATGAATCATCACTTATCCTAAATAAACCAAGTCAAGTCAAGTCAAGTCACTTACACATAAAGTGCAGTGAAATGAATTTGCCAGCAACGGTACTTTAAAAAAAAAGAACACACAATACACCATAAAAGATTTAACACAAACATCCACCACAACATTCATCACTGTGGTGGAAGGCACAAAGTTTGGTCAGACCAAACCAGACCATGGCAATGCCAAAGACAAAGTACATAGGACAACCACAGTAGTGTAAAGCCCGCCGGGTTCGCCATGCAGAAGTAGGTTATGCAGGATGGTTGAAGAAGCCGATGATTGATGGAGAATTGATCCTCAAACTGGAAGTAGCAACAACACAGTACCGATGCAACAACACTATTAAGGAGCACATTAAAATAGGCTTATACATTTAAAACATTTTAGTATTTCTTTAAGCTTCCTCTCATTTGTTCCACAATCGTAAAGAGTAAACGTTAATAGAAATGACTAAAATGGGCAAGTAATTTAAATTTTTATTTAACAAATGGAGTGGACTTTCTGTTATCGATCCAATGCTCCTAAATCAACACCAACACTAACCTTTCCAAAAGATCCCTGACCAAGGACCTTCAACAATTCAAACTGTGTGGGATCAGCTCTCTCACATCCTTCCTTCACATGGTGTGTGATTGCAATCTCCTTGAATCTTCCTTCCTCCTGAAGAAACAAAGTTTGGAACAACATTGAACATAGGAAGAGGCAGGAACTATATTTGCACAAAATATCTTGCAAAATCAAGAGGTGGAATATGTTATTTTGTTCATGTAAAGAACGCGTTGAAAGGCCAGTACATTTTATTCAGGAACAAAACAAGTTTAGTTTAGATATTCAGCCTGGAAATGGGCCCTTACAATACAATTGTAAGCCCACCGAGTCCAGAACCACCCACAGGCCCTATGCTAGCCCACTCTCTCCTCCACTCCATACACACCAGGAACAATCTACAGAGACCAATCAACCTACAAACCTGCATATCTTTGGGATGTGGGTAGAAACCAGAGCACCCAGAGGATACCAACGTTATCACAGGAGAACGTGCAAACTCCGTACAGACAGCACCCGAGGTCGCCATCAATTCCAGGTGTCTGGCGCTGTGAGACAGCAACTCTACCCGTTGCGCCATAGTCCTGATAAACACCTCAGCTGGCAAGAAACATATTTTCACAAAAAAATCCTAACCCTAATGCAAACTCAAGAGATGGAATGCTATTTGTTAGTATAAGTTTCCGTGGATTGTCTCCTTGTCGCGGTGGAGAAGCTTGTGTGCTCCTGAGAGCGATGCCGTCTGGAGCTATGCTCCTGGTGGGGCCACCCATGGCGGTAAGGTCGAGGGGGAGGTCTCTGACAAAGAGCAATCCAACCAAGACCTCAACGGTGGAACAGGCGGAGGACGATGGCTGACCTTAGTGGAGCGTCACAACGGCTGGGAAGGCGGATGAAGGCTGCAGCAGAAAAGGGTCTCCGGTCGTCTTGGACTCCATGCCACTGGATCCTGACCCAGATTTGTCAAGGACCGTGGGGTGGCTGTCTGTGCACCAGTCTCCCCACGTTAAACAAAGTCACGCACAGGCGTCCTCCATGAGAGGACAGTCTTACTCGTTTCGAGTGACCACCGATGATGAATATTTAAAGGCATGAACATTTCAGCAAGTTCATAAGAATGAATCAAAAAATTGCTGCTCTTGATCGGTCTCCATCAGCACCTAATTCCAATGTCCCCAGTCACTAATTATGAAACTAATTGTTCAAGACCTATACGGTAGTTGTTCCCCTCCATAACACATATACCGTTTTGGATACAGTTAGTGGGGCGGATGAGAACAACAGCAGCCATGTACGTGGCACTACAACTGGATCTGATGCATAGCAGGGAAAAGAGCTACTGAGATAAGAGACTCAATAGTTAGAGGGGAAGACGGGAGCTAGAATGGCTGCAAATGAGATACGAGGATAGTGCGTTGCCTCCCAGGATGTCTGTCAGTGAATGCAGGAAATTCTCCAAATGGGAGGGTGAGCAGCCAGATGTCATTGTACACATTGGTATTAATGACACCGATAGAAAAAGACAGTGTGAATATAGAGAGTTGGACTGGACATTAAAACGCAGGGCCACAAGGGGAGTAATCGACCCATGATTTCAGGCTTCACATGTTAATCGAATGCTGGAATCTTGAACAAAAAAAAACAATCTGCTGGAGGACCTCACCGGGTCAGGCAGCATCTGTGGTGGGAGAAGACTACTTTTTTCTTTGTGACTTCTTCAGACCGACGAAGAAGAGACCCAACTTGAAGTGTTGTCTATCCATTCCCTCCACAGATGCTGCTGCTCGAGTTCCTCCAGCAGTTTTGTTTTTTGCTCAGAATGTAAAGACTGTTATCTTTGACACCGAGGTCCCTCTGTGAAGAAGAGTACATTGTGCATAGACAATCAGAAGTAACTGCGTGAAAAGCCAGGGACTGGCAGTAAGAAATAGAGTGTCATGCACAATTTGTTCTTGTGTTCCTATGGCTCACTTTTGGCAACGCAATTCAATTTTAACCAAAACAATGCTAATGTACCCCATTGAAATTGATCAACTTGACATTGTGAAAGACAGCAAGACCAATGACACTCTAACGATTAATGACATGATTAATGACATGATGGGAATATATTTTTCTTATCATTTGGATCAATACCCTAGCATTAACTAACCAGATTTAGTTGACATCCACCGCAAGACTTCTACAATATTAGAGATGCATTTATTTGGATGAGGGCCAATCTGTTCCTTTAAGTGGCAGATTTCATGAAGAGAAATAGGACTTATCAATCCTCTGTATCCTGCCCAACATTTATCCTTCAATTCTTTGAGATGTTGTGAAAGGAATACAGAGGCCACTGTTTAACTATAAATCTTTTTTTGCTACAATCAACTAATTTCAAATACATTTCCTGGAGCAGACTGAAGGGCACCACAGTGGTAGAGCTGCTGCCTCACAGCGCCAGAGACCCGGGTTCCATCCTGACCATGGGTGCTGTCAGTACGGTGTTTGTATGTTCTCCCCGTGACCATGTGGGTTTTCTCCGGGTGCTCTGGTTTCCTCCCACACTCCAAAGACATACAGGTTTGTCGGTTAATTAAAACTGTAAATTGTCCCTAGTGTGTAGGGCAGTGCTAGTGTACGAGGTGACGGTCTGATTATATATTAACCAATTTAAAACATTTTGGTGACTTAACTGATGTACCGTTATTTGTAGACACAAGGAATTCCAGATGCTGGTTTACAAACAAAAACACAAAGTGCTGGAGTAACTCAGCGGGTCAGGCAGAATCTCTGGAGGACATGGAGAGGTACAAAAATGCTGGATTAACTCAGCGGATCAGGCAGCATCTCTGGAGGATATGGATGGGTGATGAGTTACTCCAGCACTTTGTTATTTGTACTTTTGCCTTTTGTTAGAATAAACTCTACGGTGGGCCCCGGTGCTTTTCCAAGCAAAGTATCAGTTACTCAGAATGTGAATGCAGAACCTAACAGAAACAAATGTGCATGCCAGATCCACAAAGAAAATGTGGTCTCGACCAGAAATATCGCCAATTCCTTTTCTCCATAGATGCTGCCTCACCCGCTGAGTTACTGCAGCATTTTGTGTCTACCTGTGGTTATATAATGGTATACACTATGCACTATGCCGACTACTAAATAAATCAGATGGAACAAATAGAGACGTCCAGAAATGGATTCATGACTCAAGGCTGGAAATAAAAGCACAAATGCCCACATTACAGCCCACTGCAAGATTGAATCATACATGCACAGTTAATAACAGACTATTTCTGTCACAAGGAAACAATACTTTCAGGATATTTTTCTCATGGATATAATGGAAGCAACCAGAATTTGAAATGTCTTTTTTCTCAATGACCCCAGGGGTGACTAACGCTACCAAGATAGAATCTCAAATAAATAAAAAACATTCAGCGCAATTGATCTGTGTTGGTGCTTGTGCTCCGTTCAAGCTTTCAGCCACCTCACTTAATATAAGCCTATGATGCAACCATTCCAACACCACCGACATCTAGGGACCTAATTAGGTTGATTGTTGTCACGTGTACCAAGGTACAGCGAAAAGCTTTGCTTTGCATGCTATCCAAAACAGATCCGATAATGCTATACATCAAGCCAAACCCATGACAATAGGTAGAGCATTGGGGAAGATGCAGAATATTGTTCCCAGCAATGTAGTACATCAGCAGCCGTTCTGAGTTTGGCAGAGATTCACGTGCACCTCCTCCAACCTCTGCTATATTTGGTGCTCCTGAACTGGCCTCCTCTAGAATAGGAGAGGTCAGGCACAGATGATGCAACCACTTTGCCCAACACCTGCGCTCTGTCCGCCTTGGCCATCTTCAGCTTGCAAACCATTTTAATACGCCATCCCATTCCCACGCTGATCTATTAGTCCATGGCTCATCCACTGCCAGGGTGAGGCCACACACAAACCAGAGTAGCAACACCTCGTATTCTATCCGGCTGGTTTACAACCATTTGGCATGAATATTGAATTCTCCAATTTTCAGTAACCTGCTTTAACTAACTAAGGGGGACCTGGCAGGGGGTGGACGTAGAAGGGATGTGTATTTGTTGTTACTTTGTGGCCATGTCCTCTCATACACACCCTTTTTCTGACCCCACCACCCAGGCTCATCACCCATTTTCCCCTTTCCCACATACTCTTCCCCCCCACACACTCCTCCCATTAGATATCCTATCCCCTCTATTTCCATCAGCCCTCCCTATATGGTTCCACTCTTGTTGTAGATTCCACAATCTGCAGCCCTTTGTGGTCTCCACTTATCACCTGACCTGTTGCTTCTAAACTCCAGCGAGTACAGGCCCAGTGCTGTCAAACGCACATCACATGTTAACCCACTCATTCCTGGGATCATTCACATAAACCTCCTCTGGACCCTCTCCAGAGCCAGCACATCCTTCCTCAGATATGGGGCCCAAAACTGCTCACAGTATTCCAAATGTGGTCTGACCAGTACCGTATAAAGCCTCAGCATGCTATTCCCGATTTTGTATTCTAGCCCTCTCGAAATAAATGCTAGCATTGCATTTGCCTTACTTACCACCGGTTTGACTTGCAAATTAACTTTGTGGGAATCCTGTTACCAGCCAACATTTTGTGTGTTTTTTCCCCCTCGAGGAAATAACTTGCGCAAAGCAGAAGAGATGCTGGGAACATAAATGCCTCATTTCTTGGTCTTCTTTGTGCATAATTGAAACTGACCACCCAATACCATCTGATTACGCAGCTAACGTCCAATACCATCCAAGTAAAATATGATCAAAGTCCATCCACCACTAAAGGTGAGAAACTGAAACTGTCCAGCTCACAAATGTACGCACTGTGTGTCAGCTTTGATGTTAATGTAAAATGCCAAAACTATTCATCTTCCAGACAAAAGCAGGCAACAATATTGTCACAAAATTGGAACTTGGCCGTTTGAATATTATTATCAATATTAGCATTCGACGAAGACATTTGTGCAAACGAACAAGGACCTGCATTGATCTGGTGCATTGCATGACCTTTGCATATCAAAAAGCTCTTTATTCATCAAAATATTTTCTGAACTATTGTTAATGCTATTATCTAGGGAGACAACTAATTCAAATGCACCAATGTGCCACAAACAGCAATGATAATTAGAGGGTTTTCTCTTGATTTTGTTTGTCCCTAAGCATCATTTTTGACTGACTGCAGCAGAGAGGCCATTGGAAAAGTGTCAATAATAATGTGTTCTGTAGATTCTGGTTCTGTGTGACACCCACACAATGTCAAATTATAATGCACAGCCATTACCTTGGGCATAAATTATAACAAACTTACATTCATTAGCCTTAACCTTGATTTTATGCCTTGATTTTAAATGCCTCCATTTCACAAAGAACAAGTTGCTACAATTATCACACAGACAATTGTGGCAATCAGCTTTGGGTACTGGTTGAAGAAGCCATGAAAGCTCTTTTCTCCTCAACTAATGTTAATAAATTACTATTCAGTAGCAATTTCAGTGTGAAAATAGAAACCGCAGTGAAGTCTACTTAGAACAGAAAATGGCACTTCTGCGTAATTATTCAGTTTTTGTATATTAGAAGGGCTTTCTGGTGTGAAGGAAGCCACGGGTTGTCAATGCTAGCAAACATATTGTTCACTGCCACTGACTGACAAACATTCCCTCATCAATCGCGGTAAAACCATACATAGAATGAAACGTCCTATTTTACCCAAAACATAGAGTGTCGGAGTGACTCAGCAGGTCAGGCAGCATCTCTGGTGAACATGGATAGGTGACATTCCGGGTTGATGTTTCGACAGTAGGGCTGCTGTTTTACTCAATGTACCCGAGAAAAAACTTTTTATGTTCTTTGTCTTTACTCGAGCGATGTGGAGGTTTAGTTAATATAGTCAAGATGATGGCATAGATTTTGAGGGCATCACGGAAATGGGGAATTTAGTGTGGGGAACGTGGGTGTGAAATAAAAAGATCAGCCTTGACCTTGAGAAACGGTGGAGCCAGCACAAGGGACCGAGTGACCCGACGCATGTTTCTATTTTTATGTGGCTTTATAATCTAAATTCAAGGCTGCACAGACGCAGTGGTAGAGTTGCTGCCTTAGAGACTCAGACTCGATCACTGACTACGGGTGCTGTCAGTACGGAGTTCGTACATTCTCTCCGTGGCCACGTGGGTTTTCTCCAGGTGCTCCGGTTTCCCCCCACACTTCAAAGACGTACAGGTTTGTAGGTCAATTCGCTTTGATAAAAAATGTAAATGATCCCTAATGCGTGGGATAGGGTTGTGTTAGTGCGCAGGGTGATTGCTGACTCAGCGCAGACTCAGTGGGCAGAAGTGCCTGTTTCCAAACTAAACTAATCTGTGGGATACTTCCTGTAACTGAGACTCCCAAGCATAGATGCTTGAGATATAACTTGGCAATATCAAACATACCAAATGCAGCTCTGCTATGTCTGAATTCAAAGACTAGGTCGATTCCGGCCGATCCACCTGATATCATGCTCATTGTTTTCTTATACTGGCTATAAATTAAAATTAATGACTTCCTGGGTCATTTAAGAAGGAAGTGTCAACCACTTTCCTGTTCATATAAATAGATCACATAAATGTCACAAATAGGCCCAACCTAGGAAGGATGGTGGGTTTCCTCCCACGAGGCACTTTACTGAATCACTAATATGTTTCAATCGGCAAACAGAAATGGATTGCTTTTTGTGACAGTCTGTTACTAACAAGGTTCAATCACCAAGACGTTTTTCCCCACAATTTCTGGAAATGTTTAGTTCAATTAATTTACTTAAAATCCACAAGGACCAAGGTGACTTGAAGGAAGACAAAAATGCTGGAGAAACTCAGCGGGTGAGGCAGCATCTATGGAGCGAAGGAATAGAGTTGACGTTTCGGGTCGAGACCCTACTTCAGACTGATGTGGGGATAGGGGGGCGAGAAGAAGAAAGGAAGCAGAGACGGAGGGGTGTGGGATAGCTGGGAAGGGGTAAGAGGGAGAAAACAAGGACTATCTGAAATTGGAGAAGTCAATGTTCATACCGCTGGGGTGTAAACTACCCAAGCGAAATATGAGGTGCTGCTCCTCTAATTTGCGGTGGGACTCACTCCGGCCATGGAGGAGGCCCAGGACAGAAAGGTCGGATTCGGAATGGGAGGGGGAGTTGAAGTGCTGAGCCACCGGGAGATCAGGTTGGTTATTGCGAACCGAGTGGAGGTGTTGGGCGAAGCGATCGGCAAGCCTACGCTTGGTCTCACCAATGAAGAGCAGCTGACACCTAGAGCAGCAGATGCAATAGATGAGGTTGGAGGAGGTGCAGGTGAACCTCTGCCACACCTGGAACGACTGCTTGAGTCCTTGGATGGAGTCAAGGGGGGAGGTAAAGCGACATGTGTAGCATTTCCTGCGGTTGCAAGGGAAAGTGCCAGGAGAGGGGGTGGTTTGGGTGGGAAGGGACGAATTGACCAGGGAATTACGGTCTCTGCGGAAAGCCGAAAGGGGAGGAGATGGGAAGATGTGGTCGGTGGTCAAGTCAGGTTTATTCGTCACATACACATACGAGATGTGCAGTGAAATGAAAAGTGGCAATGCTCGCGGACTTTGTGCAAAAAACAAACTAACAAACAACCAAACAAACTACAAACAGAATCACATATTCTTTTACATATTATGTAAAATATATTGTGATCCCAACGGATCCCGTTGGAGGAGGCGAAAATGACGGAGGATTACTGAATCACTAATATGTTTCAATGGCCTTCCAGAAATGGATTGCCTTTTATGACAGTCTATTACTAACAAGGTTCAAAGTTCAGTTAAATTAATTCTCTTAAAATCCACAAGGACCAAGGTGATTTGAACTGTGTCTTTAGATTGTTCAATCAAGCTTTTGAATTAAATCAACCACTGCACCATTGGTCTGAAGAAGAGTTTGTCAAACGTCACCCATCTTTTTTCTCAAAAGATGC
The DNA here is from genome assembly GCF_010909765.2 of Amblyraja radiata. Lineage (NCBI taxonomy): Eukaryota > Metazoa > Chordata > Chondrichthyes > Rajiformes > Rajidae > Amblyraja > Amblyraja radiata. The sequence goes on from NC_045967.1 coordinate 55,632,558, forward strand.
TGCCTGATCCGCTGAGTTACTCCAGCACTCTGTCTACCTTCGGTATAAACCAGCAGCTGCTGTTCCTTCCTACACTGCACCACCATACTTCAGTTATGATATTAATGCAGGAAAAACAATTGATCATATTTACATCATCATGGAAACGATAGCAAAATAGTTGTGAACCGATTTTTTAAATGGATTATATCTAAAAAACATCTAGTCGACCTGCCTAGTACAGCAGACTGGTCAGATAATGGTGGCAAGAAAAAGTTATGTGGGTTTGCAAAGTTTCCAAGCGCTGATGGCAACAACGAGATGGTTAAGTTAGCTAATTATGACAACAATGCATCTTCAATTTATACAAATGTACAGAAATATCCGAAAGAGGAAATACGATCAAACTAAATGCGTTTAAATATTCCATATAACCATATAACAATTACAGCACGGAAACAGGCCATCTCGACCCTTCTAGTCCGTGCCGAACACGTATTCTCCCCTAGTCCCATATACCTGCGCTCAGACCATAACCCTCCATTCCTTTCCCGTCCATATAACTATCCAATTTATTTTTAAATGATAAAAACGAACCTGCCTCCACCGCCTTTACTGGAAGCTCATTCCAAACAGCCACCACTCTCTGAGTAAAGAAGTTCCCCCTCATGTTACCCCTAAACTTCTGTCCCTTAATTCTCAAATCATGTCCCCTTGTTTGAATTTTCCCTACTCTCAGTGGGAAAAGCTTATCCACGTCAACTCTGTCTATCCCTCGCATCATTTTAAAGACCTCTATCAAGTCCCCCCTTAACCTTCTGCGCTCCAAAGAATAAAGCCCTAACTTATTCAACCTTTCTCTGTAACTTAGTTGCTGAAACCCAGGCAACATTCTAGTAAATCTCCTCTGTACTCTCTCTATTTTGTTGACATCCTTCCTATAATTAGGCGACCAAAATTGTACACCATACTCCAGAATTGGCCTCACCAATGCCTTGTACAATTTTAACATTACATCCCAACTTCTATACTCAATGCTCTAATTTATAAAGGCCAGCACACCAAAAGCTTTCTTTACCACCCTATCTACATGAGATTCCACTTTCAGGGAACTGTGCACAGTTATTCCCAGATCCCTCTGTTCACCTGCATTCTTCAATTCCCTACCATTTACCATGTACGTCCTATTTTGATTTGTCCTGCCAAGATGTAGCACCTCACACTTATCAGCATTAAACTCCATCTGCCATCTTTCAGCCCACTCTTCCAACTGGCATAAATCTCTCTGTAGACTTTGAAAATCTACTTCATTATCCACAACCCCACCTATCTTAGTATCATCTGCATACTTACTAATCCAATTTACCACACCATCATCCAGATCATTGATGTACATAACAAACAACAGTGGACCCAACACAGATCCCTGTGGCACCCCACTCGTCACTGGCCTCCAACCTGACAAACAACCATCCACCATTACTCTCTGGCATCTCCCATTCAGCCACTGTTGAATCCATCTTGCTACTCCACCATTAATACCCAACAATTGAACCTTCTTAACCAACCTTCCGTGAGGAACCTTGTCAAAGGGCTTACTGAAGTCCATATATACAACATCCATTGCTTTACCCTCATCAATTTCCCGAGTTACCTCTTCAAAAAATTCAAGAAGATTAGTCAAACATGACCTTCCAGGCACAAATCCATGTTGACTGTTCCTAATCAGACCCTGTTTATCCAGATGCTTATATATATTATCTCTAAGTATCCTTTCCATTAATTTGCCCACCACTGACGTCAAACTAACAGGTCTATAATTGCTAGGTTTACTCTTAGACCCCTTTTTAAACAATGGAACAACATGCGCAGTACGCTAATCCTCCGGCACTATTCCCGTTTCTAATGACATTTAAAATATTTCTGTCATAGCCCCTGCTATTTCTACACTAACTTCCCTCAATGTCCTAGGGAATATCCTGTCCGGACCTGGAGACTTATCCACTTTTATATTTCTCAAAAGTGTCAGTACTTCCTCTTCTTTGAATCTCATAGTTTCCATAGCTACACTACTTGTTTCCCTTACCTCACATAATTCAATATCCTTCTCCTTGGTGAATACCGAAGAAAATAAATTGTTCACTATCTCCCCCATCTCTTTTGGCTCTGCAGATAGCTGTCCACTCTGACTCTCTAATGGACCAATTTTATCCCTCGTTATCCTTTTGCTATTAATATAGCTGTAGAAACCCTTTGGATTTACTTTCACCTTACTTGCCAAAGCAACCTCATATCTTCTTTTAGCTTTTCTAATTTATTTCTTAAGATTCTTTTTACATTCTTTATACTCCTCAAGCACCTCATTTACTCCATGCTGCCTATAATTATTGTAGATCTCTCTCTTTTTCTGAACCGTGTCCAATTTCCCTTGAAAACCATGGCTATTTCCAATTTTTACTATTTCCTTTCAACCGAACAGGGACATAAAGATTCTGTACTCTTAAAATTTCACCTTTAAATGTCCTCCATTTCTCTTCCACATCTTTCCCATAAAACAAACTGTCCCAATTTACTCCTTTTAAATCCTTTCGCATCTCCTCAAAGTTAGCCTTTTTCCAATCAAAAATCTCAACCCTAGGTCCAGTTCTGACCCTCTCCATAATTATATTGAAACTAATGGTATTGCGATCACTGGACCGAACTGTTCCCCAACGCATACCTCTGCCACCTGACCCGTCTCATTTCCTAACAGGAGGTCCAGCACCGCCCCTTCTCTAGTAGGTACTTCTATGTATTGCTGCAAAAAACTATCCTGCACATTCAAGGGCACAATAATAGGAATAAGTCCTTCAAATCCATTCCACCAGGCAATTACACTGTCGCCGCTCAGAACTTCAACTCTGCTTCATAACAGGACAAGTTAACAGAAAATGTTGCTCAGAAACTTGACATATTCAAGATAGCTTGTACTCGCTAGTATTTAGAAGATTGAGGGGGGATCTTATAGAAACTTACAAAATTCTTAAGGGGTTGTACAGGCTAGATGCAGGAAGATTGTTCCCAATGTTGGGGAAGTCCAGAACAAGGGGTCACAGTTTAAGGGTAAGGGGGAAATCTTTTAGGACCGAGATGAGGAAAACATTTTTCGCACAGAGAGTGGTGAATCTCTGGAATTCTCTGCCACATAAGGTAGTTGAGGCCAGTTCATTGGCTATATTTGAGAGGGAGTTATATGTGGCCTTTGTGGCTAAAGGGATCAGGGGGTATGGAGAGAAGGCAGGTACAGGATACTGAGTTGGATGATCAGCCATGATCAAATTGAATAGCGGTGCAGGCTCGAAGGGCCGAATGGCCTACTCCTGCACCTATTTTCTATAAAGATGAATAGATATAATTGTTATTGTCATATAGCATGGAAACAGGCCCTTCAGCCCAACTTGCCCACGCCTACCAACATGCCCCCACTACATTAGTCCCACTGCCCGCATTTGGCTCATCTCCCTCAAAACCTTTCCTATCCATGTACCTGTCCAAATGTCTTTGAATGCTATTATAGTACCTGTCTCAACTACCTCCTGTGGCATCTCATTTGATATACCCACCACCCTCTGCATGGAAACGTTGCCCCTCAGGTTCTTATTGAATCTTTCCCGTCACCTTAACCTATGTCACCCGGCTCTTGCTTCCCCCACTCTTAGTAAAAAAATTCCGTGCATCTACCCAATCTATTCCCCTCGTGATCTTATACACCACGATAAGATCACCCTTCGCTCTCTTGCGCTCCAGGGAATAAAGTCTTGGCCTGCTCAATCTCTCCCTCAAGGTCAGGCCCCCCAGTCCTGGCAATAGCCTCGTAAATCTTCTCTGCTCCCTCTCCAGCTTAACAACATCCTTCCTAGAACAGGGTGATCAAAACTGAACACAATGCTTCAAAGGTTGACAAAAATGCTGGAGAAACTCAGCGGGTGTGGCAGCATCTATGGAGCGAAGGAATAGGTGACATTTCGGGTCGAGACCCTAATCCAAATGTGGCCTCACCAACAACTTGCACAACTAAGCCGTTCTTTTGGGTTGGTGGGCTGGGGCGCGTAGAAAAGACAAATTAATTTCAAAAGGAATTAAGAAAGTGAAGTTTCAATACTGCAGCCATTTGCACTACATTGTCTTAAAGACAATACACAATAGGTGCAGGAGTGGGCCATTTGGCCCTTCGAGTCAGCACCGCCATTCAATGTGATCATGGCTGATCATCCCCAATCAGTACCCCGTTCCTGCCTTCTCCCCATATGCCCTGACTCTGCTATTTTTAAGAGCCCTATGTAGCTCTCTCTTGAAAGCATCCAGAGAACCGGCCTCCACCGCCCTCTGAGGCGGAGAATTCCACAGACTTTTGCCCAATATACTTCTGAAGCTACATTACGGACAACAGAGCATAATTACAATAAATTATTAAGCATAAACTGCAAAATAGATAACCGTAACTGCACCATACTTACACAATGGGAATAGGTTTCATCTGCTAACATGGGTTCATCCACCATCTGATGGCCATTAACCTGGAAAAGGAGAAAATAACAGGATTTATTTGCAGTGCTCAAAAGGGTACAGTTCTACATATGCAGTTTCTGCCATTTTCTACACTGCGCATTTCTAAATAATATGACACATGTAAGGTTTAATTTAACTTAAAAATAAACCAGAGGAGAGATGAAAGGCAATTATATTTGCTGCAAACTATCAGGAATAAATGGCCTGAGAGGCATTTAAGAGACTACTATTAGATGGGCACGCAGATATTCAGGGAATGGAAGGATATGGATTACGTGCAGGCAGATAAGCATTGGTGTTGGCATCATGATTGGAACAAACTCTGCAGGCCGGAGTTCTGTGCAAGCCCGTTCTTGTGCTTCACTGCTCCATGTTCTAACGCTGGGAATAGGTCATACACCCCTCGTTACTGCTCTGACACCTTTCAGGTTCGATCATTGACCATTACTCCACATTCCAGCTCAGTGCTCTTGTAGACAAAATCTACTTCAGCCATGAATATACTTCATAATTCAGCATTCGCAGAGCTTCAAAGTACAGGGTTCCAATGGTTCAACAATAACTTGAAAAGAGAATACCATATCTGTTTAGAAAGGAAAATGGACACAGCTACAGGAAGAGGTAAAAGGAGGTTCTCCAGATTCAGGGATCGCTTCTTCCCAGCTATTATCTGCCAACTGAGTCTGTGGAATTCTCTGCCTCTAAGGGCAGTGGAGGCAGGTTCTCTGGATACTTTCAAGAGAGAGCTAGATAGGGCTCTTGAAGATAGCAGAGTCAGGGGATATGGGGAGAAGGCAGGAACGGGGTACTGATTGTGGGTGATCAGTCATGATCACATTGAATGGCGGTGCTGGCTTGAAGGGCCGAATGGCCTACTCCTGCGGTCTATTGTCCAACTGAATATTCTTACCACAACTAGAGAGCAGCCCTGAACTACTATCTACCTCATTGGAGATCCTCAGACTATCTTTGATTGGACACTACTGGTCTTTATCTTGCACTAAACGTTATTCCCTTTATCATGCATCTATACACTGTAAATGGCTCGATTGTAATCATGTATTGTCTTTCCGCTGACTGGGTAGCACGTAACAAAAGCTTTTCACGGACCTCGGTACACGTGACAACAAACTAAACTAAATAGTTTGCAAGCTCTTTCGGAGGTGAAAGTTTGCCCTAATAATTCCCATGGGCCAGGGAGATTGCATTGTCATTTCATTTAAGGATAATGTTATTAGGAATGATAGTTGAATTTAAAGAATTTAAAATTTAGGTGCATTTTATAAAAAATAATCTTTCACCTAGCTAGCCAAAGGCATCCAAGCCAATGATAAAAGTCTTTCTGAAACCTCAACTGTTGGCTGCAGAGGTTTTGCAGGGCAATCGCTCTACAAAGCCTTGAGTGCACTGGGCATCAACGGAGTGGCAAGGAGAAGGGCCATCAAGAACACCACAGAGGCAGCGGAGAAGGCATCAAGATGGCTCTGGATCAGGAGAGGAGGTCCATGGGGAGGAGCGAATGCCACCTGAACACAAGTCGTGGTCTGATCAACCACGGCTGGGTCGCCTGGGTGAGGGTGTCTGATGTTGAAAGACCCGAAACACCCAATGACCCTAGGTTACATCACTGATGATGTGTTCAGGAGCATCTATCGATGTATTTGTATCAATCACCTAGCTAGCCAAAGGCATCCAAGCCAATGATAAAAGTCTTTCTGAAACCTCAATTGAAAGGCTGGATTGTTGACCAATCTGCAGAAATGTACTGTATGGTTTTGCTAAAGACTATGCTCTGAAGCCAACCTTAATTGCCTGTGTATCCAGGTAGAAATTCTGGAAAATAATCATCAGTGAATTAATTTGCAAACTTAACAGTAATTTTGACTTGCTGTATTTTAAGATGGAAACACAATTGTGCTGACGCCAGATGGGGCTGAGGAAGCTGGATGAGTTACTGAGTTTTTAAGAAGGAATTGCAGATGCTGGAAAATCGAAGGTACACAAAAATGCTGGAGAAACTCAGCGGGTGCAGCAGCATCTATGGAGCGAAGGAAATAGGCAACTTTTCGGGATGAAACCCTTCTTCAGAGATGAGTTACTGACTTCATTTAAGAACATGAAGACAAGGCATTGAAGATTAATTTGACAGTTGTAACCAAATGCACAAAGCTTCAATAAATGGATTTGTTTAGTTTAGTTTGGTTAAGAAATATGGCGCAGAAACAGGCCCTCTAGCCCACCGAGACTGTGCTAACTAACAATCCCCGTACACTAGCACTATCCTACACACTAGGGACAATTTACAACTTTACCAAAGTAAATTAACCGACAGGCCTGTACCGGAGCACCCAGAGTAAACCCACGCGGTCACAGTGAGGACATACACAGTACGGACAGCACCCGTGGTCAGGATCGAACCCGGGTCTCTGGCCCTCCAAGGCAGCAACTCTACCGCTGTGCCACCCTCCATTCATCAGGTAATTTACTAAAATGCCACCTCTGAAAACTTGTAGACATTAGTTCATACCCAGTTATATTTTGAAGAGTTTCCCTAGAACATAAACGTATGGTGAAGTTTCTGAAAGGCACCTCACCAAGGTTAAAACACTTTAAAGCACGCAGTCACGTGCTCGTCTGAAGGTGCATGTTACAAGCTGCTTCTGGAGCCCGCTGCTCATCCCCTGTTCTGCTTATCTCTCAAAAAGTTGTAACTTCTCAGATCTGACTTTCATTCAATTCTTTAAACATTGAACCTGCAAAGTTGTAAATTATATCTCAATTGTTGTGATTTCCTCAGAAGTTTTCAATGAGCAACTTTGGATTTCAAATTGCTCCACTCATCTTTTCATTAAGGGTTAAGCTGGACGAACATCCGAGATCAGTATCACACTTCAGCTGCTCAATCACGTGAACTTTTAAGTATTTTAAATTCATAGAGTGTAGAAATGTACAGCGCAGGAACAGTCCCTACCGACAGTATTGGTTCACTATTGTCAGGCCTCCAAGATACATGGGGGGGGGGGGGGAGTGGAGGCAGTGGAGTACGGGGAGTGCTAGTGTACGGGGATTGTTAGTATGTTTTCCAGGAAAATCATACCATAATGTGTTCATCAGGTAGTGTAAAAGAGAAAGGAAACAGAGTGCCGGAAATAGTGTTACAGCAACAGAGAGGAAAAAGTGCAAGGGCAGCAACAAGGTGGATTGGAAGATGGAAAATTCAATCCTACCATATGAGGGGTCCATTCAAGTCTGATAACAGCAGGGAAGCAGATGTTCTTGAATAGAGTGGTACATGTCTTCTGCACAATGAGGGAAGGGGTGAGTGACCGGGCTGAAGGTTGACCTTTTCTACGTTGGCTGCTTTCCAGATGCCGATTGAAGTATAGATGCTGTCAGTGGGTTTGGGCGGGGAGAGGGAAGGTGGTTTGTGTGATGCAATGGACTGCGTTCACAACTCTATACAATTCTTGCAATCTTGGGCGGAGCAGTTGCCAATCCAAGGTCCGATGCATCTGGCTAGGGGGCTTTCTATGGTGCATCTGCAGAAACTGGTATCATTGGACACACGGCAAATTTCCTTAGCCTTCTGAGGATGTAGAGAGGTTGGTGAGCATTCTTGGCTGTAGCATCAATGTGGTTGGTCTAGGGCAAACTGGTATTTCACCCCACTAGTACCCCACCCCACTTCCTGTGGTCACTGACCAGCCTCATCCTGCTGCCACTGAGGGTGAGATTATTGTCTTCACACCATGCTACTAAGTTCTCTATTTCCTTTCCAAACTCTGTCTTATCATTGTCAGAGATCTGTCCCACTGCGGTGGCATCATCTGCAAACCTATAAATAGAGTTTACAACTAATGACGTCTGTGCCGAACATGATGCCACGATAACTTAATCTCATCATGCTGCATATGGTCAATATCCTTCTGTTTTTCACCAGTTCACAAATCCTCTTAAATGTTGCTACCGAATCTGCTTTCAGCACCTCCACTGGCAGCAGAATCCAGGCATCTACCGCTCCTGCTGTAAATAAAAACTTGTCTTGTAATCTCGCCTCCAGATGCCACAAAATCCTGCCTTGGACACATACGGCGAAAGACGTCTGACCATATTGATGCGATAGCCAAGAATCGATATCACAACCTGAGGAGAGTGAGTAAATTCCACATGTCTCGAATGACTCTTCCAAACTTCCACAGATGCACCACTGAAAGCGCACTGTCGAGTTGCGTCACAACTTGGTTTGGGAACAGTTCTGCCCGAGACCGCAAGAAATTACAGAGTACTAAATGTGGCTCTGTACATCTCACAGACCAACCTTCATCTACACTTCACGTTACCTTGGTAAAGCAGCCAATTGTCAGAGACCAGCTCATTCTTCCTTCCCCCCTCCCGTCCAGCAGAAGAGAGAGAAGCTTGAAAGCGCGCACCACCAGACTCATGAACAGCGTCTTCCCCTCTGTAATCAGGCTTCTGAACGGTCCCTCCATAAGCTAGGGTACTGTCCAATTCACCAGAACCCCATTGCGGACATTGGCCTTTGTGTACTGAACTGATATGCCACAATGCTACATTCTGTATGCTATAATCTCCTTTGCTCTACCTATGGTACTTCAGTTTGACTTGATTGCATTTCATGTATAGTATTATCTGATCTTTTTGGATAGCATGCAAAGCAAAGCCTTTCATTGTACCTCGGTACACATGACAATAAACAACACCTTTCTGTCACTGGTCAAAATTCTAAACTCCCAATGGCATTGCAATGAATGCCCACACCACAGGAACAGCCACTATCAAGGTCAACTTGCAGATGGCTATTAAACATTGAACTTGCCATTGGTGACCCTTGGACTATCCTTGATCAGACTTTGCTGGCTTTACCATGCACCAAATGTTATTCCCATACACTGTAATTGTAATCATGTATTGTCTTTCTGCTGAATGGATAGCATGCAACAAAAGCTTTCAGCTGTGTCTCGGTACACGAACAATAAACTAAACTGAGCTGAAACGGAACTGTAGCCCATAAACGTCAAAAGAAGACTTCAGATGAGACTGTAATTCGTGAACAAGAACACGCACAATGATTGTTCCTCCACATTCTCATCTGATTTTTCATTCTTGGATCCAAAATAACTGATGTCATTTTTCTCCACATTGAATCCATTGGATACAGCCTTGCCCACTCACTACATCCGAGTCCCTTTGCAAATTCCACCCACACGTTATTTTTTTTTCAGGAAACAGTGGGAAGCTGGGAGTCTGAACACATGAATTTGCTGGTATTTGTGACTTCATTATGCAGATTTGAAAATAGAAGAGTTTTGGACAGCCCTATAAATTCCTGAACATGTTTTTATTTGAAACTGAGATTAGTATTGTGAGGTTTTGGTAGCAAAATAAGATTGCAAATATCAAGGAACAATGCATATAACATTCCAGTTCAGGAACAGGCCCTTTTCGGCCCACAATGTCGGTGATGAACATGATGCCAAGGTAGACTAATCTGCTTTGCCTGTACATGATCCAGTTCCCTCCGTTTCCTGCATATCCACATGCCTATCTGAAAGCCACTGTGGCATCTGCCACCCTACCCCCCCCCCCTCCCCCACCCCCACTGCTGGCATCTACTGCTTAATCAGTTGTGATAGTGTGGAAACAGGCCCTTCGGCCCAACTTGCCCATACCGGCCAACATGTCCCAGCTATACTAGTCCCACCCACCTGTGTGTGGTCCATATCCCTCCAAACTTGTCCTATCCATATCCCTGTTTGTTTCTTAAATGTTAGGATAGTACCTGCCTCAACTATCTCCTCTGGCAGCTTGTTCCATACACCCACCACCCTTTGTGTTAAAAAGTTACCCCTCAGATTCCTATTAAATCTTTTCCCCTTCACCTTGAACCTATGTCCTTGGGTCCTCAATTTCCCTATTCAGGCAAGAGATTCTGTGCATCTATCCGATTTATTCCTCTTATCATTTTACACATCTCTATAAGATCACCCCTCATCCTTCTACGCTCCAAGGAATAGAGACCAGGCACGTGCCTTCAGGGTAGGCAAGGTAGGCACGTGCCTTCAGGGTAGGCAAGGTAGGCAGTGCCTACCCTGATTAAAATAATAAAATGGTCATTATTAAATATAAAGATTAAAGGCACGGTAGAATTATGCTTACCTAAGAGATCGCTCTCTTAGGTAGGTATAATTCTCCCGTGCCTTTCATCCACGGTACATTTAACACGCGGAAGTATGTGCAGCTTACGTGCCGTCAACGATGCTTCAAGCCATCGGTGGCAATGGTCTATAAAGGCAGCTGAAATTCTGCCTTTACACCGTGGACTGCGTGCATGTGCTGCACAGCGCACGTGCACCAGCCTACAGCGCATGCGCAGCGCAAGTTACTTGGATTTGCTTTGAGTTTGAAGTCCATCTGGTTGGTGCTGCCTTTGGAATGCGTTTCTGCACTATTTCATCAAGAAATTGCGTTTGTTTTGTCGAATTACTAAAAAATGATGCAAGAGCATCAATGGTCTTGAAAAGGCCCGTACATTCAGGTATGAATTTAGCTGACTGAGACAGAGCAAGATTCAACTTATGAGCATAGCAGTGGGTAAATAAAGCCGATGGTGCCTTTTCTCTTACTTTAGCTTGAACACCATTTAAGTTCGATGCCATTACCATTGCTCCATTGTATGTCTGTGCTACAAGTTTCTCAGCACAAGTATATTTGTGTAAGTTATTGAATATGCATTCTGTTACACTAGTAGCAGTTCTGTCCTTAAGTTTGTCAAAGCATATGAATGCTTCTTTAATTTCAGAGTCCGTAAAATACCGTAATATTGTAGAGCACTGAGCTGTATTTGAAATATCTGTGGATTCATCCACTTCTATGGCAATGAATGGGGCTTTTGCAATCTCTTCTTTAATATTTTTATCTAGGACTGTGCCTACTGCTTCAGTCAAGTCATTTTGTATCTTGTTAGAAATGCCAGAAAAATTTTTTCATCAAGTTTTGCTGTATATTTCAGTAACTCAATAGTTTCCACAATTTAGCGATTCTTTGTTTTCATTATCACTGCGAAAAGCAAGGTCTCGGCTGATCAAAAAGCAAGTAGTACATTAACTTTTTTAGTATCTCTCTGTTCTCCTTAACTTTTTCATTGTAAATATCGATGCTAAGTTGCTTCTGCTTATCTATGAGCAAGTCGATCCGTGTAGACCCGAATGTCTTCAATGCTATTTGGCATTCATAATGCACAGCAGATCTCTCGTGCTTGTTTAAAGCATTAGGCAAATTATTTAAATCATTGTATCCACCTGCTACCCATACAGTTCAACTAGATACAGAAAATAACAGGCACAGGAAACAAAACAGTCTATTTGTTGAAATACAACCGCATAGCCACTCTTTCCTGTTGTACCAAGCTGTTTTAAATGGTCTGATTATTTTTATTCCTTTGCGCTGTTGAATTCTTTAAGTTCCGGCGTTGGTCTGCCATTTTTAATTATTTTGGTCTTTTCCTCATAAGTTTGCTGCAAGAAACTCTTCAGATAATCACTATCCATCCATCCTTGAAAAACCAAGAAGCAAGATACAGCGATTCTAGTACCTGAAAATCAGTATTTTGCTGAGGAAATCAGTATTTTTCGCGGTGCCATTTTGCTGAAAAAGGTGTTCTTTTTATGTGCGGTCATACCCACGTAAGAGTACAAGAATGCGTAACTTTGCTACCAATTGACATGTCTTCTATGCATCTTACTTGACAGTGCATTCATTGCCATCTCTTTGTATACTTCTGTTTGAACGGCTGCTTCCTGCTTTTAGCATCAGATGATGATGTAGAAGCCATTTTGGAAGCCTCTCTCTCCCTCCCTCCCATTTCCTCCCCTCCCTCCCTAACTCCTTCCGTTTTTCCACCCTCCCTGCCTTCTCCCTCTCTCCCTCCTTCCCTCACCTAACAGTCCGTGACCCATAGAGCTGTGGCCATAGCGTTATGTGTAAAGGTAATGACGCTCCAGCTGGGAACACTATTTTTAGAACCCATAGCGCTGTTCGTTTCAATTCCCATGCGTTAAACTGACAGCGCTCTGTTTAAACCTGGAGGATAGGCAGATCAAAGCTTACAAAAATAATCATCCAGATCTTGAAATTGAAAATACCAATAGATTTAATCTGCTATAATTTTTTGAGTTACAGTATGACATTTTATATCCTTGCATTTTTTAAGCAGCAAGATGAAACAGGAAGTCGGGCTGATTTAAAAATAAAATCCGTATTCTACAAAGCAAATCCGTACATCCATATTCTGATCGCATTTCCGTACAAAATACCGAAAATCCGTACTACTTGGCAGCTCTGCCAACATCTTATACAACTGCAACATGACCTTCCAACTTCCATACTCAATACTCTGACTGATGAAGGACAATGTGCCAAAAGCCTTTTTGGCCTGCGACTCGACCTTCTTCAAGGAACCATGCACCTGCACTCATAGATCCCTCTGCACTACAACACTTCCCAGAGGCCTACCATTCACTGTGTAGGTCCTGCCCTTGGTAGACGTCCCAAAATGCAACAACATGCAAGAATAAGGGGTAAGCCATTTAGAACGGAGATGAGGAAAAATATTTTCAAACAGAGAGTTGGAGTCTATGGAATTCTATGGCTCAGAAGGTGGTGGAGGACGGCTCTCTGGATGCTTTGAAGAGAGCTAGACAGAGCTCTTAAAGATAGCAGAGTCAGGGGATATGGGGAGAAGGCAAGAACGGGGTACTGATTGTGGATGATCAGCCATGATCACATTGAATGGCGGTGCTGGCTCGAAGGGCCGAATGTCCTATTGTCTATCTCACATTTCTCTGTATTAAATTCCATTAACCATTCCACAGCCCATCTGGCCAATCGATCCAGATCCTGCTGCAATTGTTCACAACCATCTTCACTCTATGCATAACCACCCACTTTTGTATCATCAGCAAACTTGCTAATCTTGCCATGTATGTTCTCATCCAAATCATTGATGTAGATGACAAACAGTAACGGGCCCAGCACCGAATCCTGAGGCACACCACTAGTCACAGGCCTCCAGTCCGAGAAGCAACCTTCCACCATCACCCTCTGCTTCCTTCCATGTGAAGCCAATTTGCTATCCATTCAGCTATCTCTCCTTGGATCCCATGTGGCCTAACCTTCCAGAGCAGCCTACCATGCGGAACCTTGTCGAATGCCTTACTCAAATCCATGTACACAACATCTACAGCTCTGCCCACATCACGTCTTCAAAATACTCAAGATTTGTGAGACACGCCCCCCCCCCCCCGCATAAAACCATGCTGACTGTCCCTAATCAGCCCTTGCCCAACCAAATGCCTGTATAACCTATCCATTGCTGGTGATAGGTTTCTGCAAATTTACAGATTTCTAGTCAAATTCAGAGAACATTTATCTGTCCCCTACGAGACAGACACAAATATGGTAGATCAGATAAGGTCAGATTTCCTGTCCGAAAGTGCACAAGCTAACCATTGAGTTTTTACAGAAATGTAAAAACATGGCCAATTTTATTGGCAGATTCCTGCGGTTAAATAGCCTTTGATTGCTTTGCAGATTCTCAGTTGCCCGCAGTTTCCTGATACATGGAGGCAGGAAGGACAAAGTTGTAAAGGGCCAGACTGATTAAAGAAAGGGGAAAAGCCGGCAGATGGATTTGTACAACAATTACAATGTAATGCTGACCTACCTGCCTGCCAAACAGTTTAAGGATAAGGGGCACGCCATTTAGAACAGAGATGAGGAAATACTTTTTTCACACAGAGAGTTGCGAGTCTGTGGAAGTCTCTGCCTGTGAAGGCGGTGGAGGCCGGTTGTCTGGATACTTTCAAGAGTTCTTAAAGATAGCGGAGTCAAGGGATATGGGGAGAAGGCAGGAACGGGGTACTGATTGTGGATGATCAGCCATGATCACATTGAATGGCGGTGCTGGCTCGAAGGGCCAAATGGCCTACACCTGCACCTATAGTCTAAGACGAAAACAAGAGCCATTATTTACTTCTGAATACATTTCACCGATCATCTCTCCTCGACTATTAAAGCGCAGAACTAGAGGTGCTGCCGTACAGCACCAGAAACCTGGGTTCGATCCTGACTACGGGTGCTGTCTATGTGGAGTTTTGTACGTTCTCCCCGTGACCTGCGTGGGTATCCTCCGGGATCTCCGGTTTCTTCCCACACTCCAAAGACGCACAGGTTTGTCGGTTAATTTGTGTGGTATAATCGTAATTTGTCCCTCGTGTGTTTATATTAGTGTTAGTGTGCGGGGATCGCTGATCGGCGGACTCGGTGAGCCGAAAGTCCCCTTTCTGCACTGGATCTCTAAACTAAACTACCTAGTGGCCAAAGGAAAGCTTTCAGTGTGAATTAAGATGAATCCAGAGGCTATTAAAATGCAAATGAAATGTCCAATTTCAGGCAACATGATGAGGGGATCATTATTTGAGTGTGTTCCATTTCCAGCACATTACCATACAACATTAGACAATACATTTTAGAAATGTCCCTGCAGTATTCATTGCCAATTTTATCCACATTCCCTGCAAACGCAGGGCGTCACAACGTGGATTACTAACTCATTCACACAAATAATCTTTATAGGATCGAGATGTGCATAAAATGGAAGCTCTGTTTAATGTAAGAGTGATCCACTGCTCAAAAATGTAATTGCATGTGATGTAATTTGTCTTCTTCCCTCTGACTATCATATGCTCCTTTCATGTGGCATTAGAAAAAGCTAAACTTTTATATAACTCCTGCATCGTTGCAATGTTAAAGCCATGTAACGATCCAACATTACTGTGATCACAAGATGCACTTGATTTGCAATCAACCACCAATTAGTTCTCCATTCTCATAACACAGCATTTTAAAACAATTGCCATTACCAAAATGTTCAGCCAGACAGAGACGCTAACAATATAGTTATTCAACCTTCAGCAGGTTGCAACCCAATCTTATTAGCACTTACCAAGCTAAACGTGACCACACACACACACACACACGAGTTGAATGTCAGTCTGAAGAAGGGTCTCGTCCCGAAATGTCACCTATTCCTTTTCTCCAGAGATGCTGCCCGACCTGCTGAGTTACTCCAGCTTTTTGTGGCTATCTTCGGTCACAAAGTCGATGTTCTTTCACTTCCACAAATAATCTTTCTCCATTCTTAATTTAACAACCAATTCCAAAATCCAGGTGTGTACTATCAACTTGAGTCTTGATGCCTCTCACCATTCTCTTAACCAACAGCCCCACATTTAACAAGATACCAACTTTGAGTGTGAAGAAGGAGCATCAGCTATCCGTGATCTCCAGAGAAGCTGCCCGACCCACTCTAGAATTTTGTGTCTTTCTTTTCCACAAACCAGCAGTTCTTTGTTATCGCATTGCAAGTCCCACCCGATATTGTCACTCGTTAAAAGTGCCAGTGTCCACCTGCTTTACTGCATAAGGTGCGGAAGTTGTTCCGGATCTCATACAAGTACAGAAAGCCCCAGATAACCCAAATGGGAATTAAGAAAAATAAAACGCTGTATGCAAATAAAATGCACAAAGTCGCCACATTTCAGTAATCCCTTGTTGCACGCATCCATTCTGTGCTTTGAGACCCTGACCTTCAACCACCTGCGCCACAGCGATCAATGTAGCTTGAACATTCTTTGCAGTAACTTCATCTGGTCAAGACATCATGGAAATGCAAGCTAGTGCTGTTTTCACTGCTTTATCATCTCTCCCATCCTCACAACAGGGTGGTACAGTGGCTCGCCAGGAGAGTTGTGCCTAACAAAGCCCTGGTTTCCATCCTGACTACGGGTGCTGTCTGGACGAAGTTTGTACGTTCTCCCTGTGACTGCATGGGTTTTCTCCAGGTGCTCTAGTTTCCTATCACACTCCAAAGGGGTATTGGGTGTGTAGGTTAATTGGCTTTGGTCAAAATGATAAATTGTCCCTCGTGTGTAGGATAGTGATCCCTGGTCAGCACGGACCTTGGTGGGCCGAAGGGTCTGTTTCCATGCTGTCTCTCCAAAGTCTGAAGTCTGAAAAAACCCACATTCCCAAGACAAACATGCCACCATAGAGGAAATAATTGAAACTTTAAACCTTCCCCAACACATGAGATTCACAGCTTTGAAAAGGAACAAAACATGCTCTTCTGGGAAGAATTTTTGAACTGAGATTTGTTTAACCATTCTATAAAATCAACATTTTCCAGTGAGGCCATCTGCGTGAAAATGCTTTCATTTCTGAAACCAAAGAGCTTAGTCAGAAAACGTTGTCATTGAAATAATATTGATCATGAATGAGAAGAACGGACGTGACTAACACAGTGCTGGAGAAGGATATTAGAGAACAGAAGCCAGGCATTGAGGAAGGTTGCATTCGCTGTGAAATGGCACCAAGGTACTGCAAAATAAATATTATTCTAGATGAACAATCAAAAGTGAAATCAGAGCAAGGTTACAGTGTGACAGAGAGATAGAATAACCTTAACAAAAATAGACACAAAATGCTGGAGTCATTCAGCGGCTCTGGCAGCATCTCTTAGAGAAAAAAGATATGTGACATTTCGGTTCATCAGTTTGACTCCAAACGTCGCCTATATATTTTCGCCAGAGATGCTGCCTAAACTGCTATTACTCCAGCATGTTTCGTGTCAATCTTTGATATAGACCAGCATCTGCAGTTCCTTTTTATTATACCTTAACAGAGACATCTTAAAGAGCAATTATTCCATGGAGTTTTTCCTAGATCTAGATTTCAAAATGGATTTAAAATACTTTGTTGAAAAATTAGAGGTAAGATAATTTCATTGCGAGGAAGGCAGTGGTCTGGAAATCATTGCTTGAAAGGATAGTAGAAGTAACCACTCTCGTCACATTTAAATACTTTTGGGATGAAGAGTAAAAAAGTCTAGAGCTCTGGATCTAGTGTGTGAACGTGGGATTTAACTGGGATCTCTTTTTTGACTCTTTTGTTGCTCGGATGGCCAAGAATCTATTCTGATTGTATTATCCAATGAACATTACCATTGGGTATAATATATTATATTCGGAGTATCTTTGATTGGACGTCACTGGCTTTACCTTGCACTAAACGTTATTCCCTTTAATCATGCATCTGTACACTGTGAATGGCTCAATTGTAATCACGTATCGTCTTTTCGCTGACTGGGTAGCACGCAACAAAAGCTCGGTACACGTGACAATAAACTAAAAGAACTGAAAGTAGCATCGATGGAGCAAAGTAATAGGTGACGTTTCGGGTCGAGACCCTTCTTCAGTCTCGACCCGAAACGTCACCTATTCCTTCGCTCCACAGATGCTGCCTCACCCGCTGTGTTTCTCCAGCATTTTTGTCTACCTTCGATTTTTCCAGCATCTGCAGTTCTTTCTTAAACAAAAAAACTGGAAGTTATCAGTTCTAAGTATTCGCACAAAACTCCACTAAATTAAAGCGATACAAAATGTTTACAGGGTCTAATGTCAACTCTAAACGCGATTTCATTCGAACTGAATTCATAATTAGGTGTTTTGAACATCAACGGTTTAAAATTAAGAGTTGACTACATAATATACACAACAGACACCAAGATAATTTCATGGGTGCAGTCGTTCCCCTGGGTTTGGATACTGATTCAACATTCAAGGAAGGGATAATTATAAAATCATTCAATATACATAGACAGTGCTTTCTAGTTTTTAATCTTCCAGTTTTCACCGTTGTAACTATTCACTCAGCAGAATATTATGAGGCAGATGCTGACAAACAAAAGACAAATTCTAAATTCCTCTTCCCAGCTCTCCCACAGCCCACTGTCTCCGCCTCTTCCTTTCTTCTTCCCGCCCCATCAGTCTGAAAAAGGTTCTCGACCCGAAACGCCGCCTATTCTTCCGCTCCATAGATGCTGCCTCACCCGCTGAGTTTCTCCAGCATTTTTGTTTACCTCTGTCAATTTCTAAAGAAGTCTAAAGGCTATAAATTTGTAGCCAAAAGGTTTGGAAGGATGGCTAACCATGGAATCTGTAAATAAATATTGCGTTTATTAATGACAATTGTGCACTCAGTGCCAGAATGACCCCAAAACTACATTACCATTCAATAATTCACAACCATGACCTTGGATGAACTTTGAGATCCGCACTCTCCTGAAGTCCAGACACAGGGCATTCACCTCCGATGATACAGTGGCCTACATGAAGACCAGATACGACCTTGGTAAGGCCATCAGAAAGGCCAAAAGGGACTTCTGCTCCAAACTGGAGGACGAGACAGATGTTCGGCAGCTGTGGCAGGGTCTGAATGCAATCACCTCCTACAAGGCAAAACCAGGAGGCAGCTCGAATGCCGGTGTAACATCACTCCCTGACGAGCTCAATGCATTTTACGCACGCTTTGACAGGGAGAATACTGATGTGCCTGCCCGATCCCCCATTCGCTGCGATGGCATTTCAGTCTCAGTCACAGAGGCCGATGTCAGGAAATCCTTCAGAGGGGTGAACCCCCGAAAAGCACCTGGTCCTGATGGTATACCCGGCCGTGTTCTAAAAACCTGTGCGGACCAACTGGCGGGAGTTTTTACGGACATTTTCAATCTCTCACTTCTGAGGTCTGAGGTCCCCACCTGCTTTAAAAGGGCATCAATTATACCGGTGCCCAAGAAGAGTAAGGTGACATGCCTCAATGACTATCGACCAGTGGCACTAACGCCGGTGGTGATGAAGTGCTTTGAGAGGTTGATCATGGAGCAAATCAACTCCTACATCGACAAAAACCTGGACCCACTGCAGTTCGCATACCGCCACAACAGATCAACGGTGGATGCGATCTCGCTGGCCCTCCACTCCGCACTGGACCACTTGGACAACAAAAACTCATATGTCAGGCTGTTATTCATTGATTA